>NW_022264436.1:0-29272 GCF_002021735.2 Oncorhynchus kisutch
CCCTCTCCTCTCTTTTTCCCAGTCCTCTTCTTCCCCCTCTATTCTCCTCTTTCTCCCCCCTTTTCCCCCTCGTCCTCTTCCAGTCCCCCCCCTGCGTCTCCCTTCTTCTCCTCTCCTCCCAGTCTCTCTTCTCACAGTTCTCCCCACTCCCCTCTCCTCCCCCTCTCTTCTCCTCTTCTCCCCAATTCTCCCCCCCTCCCCTCTTCTCTTCTCCCCCTCTCGTCTTCGTCTCCTCTCCTCTCCTCTTCTCCCCCCTCTCCTCTCCTCACCTCTCTTCTCCCCACTCTCCTCTCCTCTCCTCTTATCCCCTCTCATCCCCTCTCTTCTCTTCTTCCCCTCCCCCTTTACTCTTATCCCCTCTCCTCTTCTCCCCCTCTCCACGTCTCCTCTTCTTCCCCTCCCCTCCCCCTTTACTCTTTCTCCTCCTCTCCCTCTTCTGTTCTCCCCCTCTTATCCCCTCTCCTCCCCTCTCCACTCTCCCCTTCTCCCCACTCACTTCTCCTCCCCCCTCCTCTTCTCTTCTCCCCCCTCTCTTCTCCTCTCTTCCCCCCTCACCTCTCCTCACACTTTCTTCTCCTCTTCTCCCCAATGCTCCCCCCTCTACTCTTCATCTCCTCTCCCTTTCCTCTTCTCCCAGTCTCTCTTCTCACCCTCTCCTCTTCTCCCCTCTCTACTCTTCTGCCCCTCTCGTCTACTCTTCTCCCCTTCTCCTCTTCTGACCCATTATTCTCCTCTTCTCACCACTATCCTTTTCTCCCCCCTCAAATCTCTTCTCCCCCTCTCTTCTCCTCTTTTCCCCTTCTCTTCTCCTCTCCTCTCTTCTCCTCTTCTCCCCCTCTCTTCCCCTCTCCTCCCCTTCTCCTCTGCATTTCATTCTGTACTCCAACATCTGCCTGGTATTCAAGATAACACACAACATTGCAGCACCACATTTGGTTTTCATCAACCTCAGACTTAAATATCAGTGTTCCAAGAACCTCCACCAGGGGAACTGTAGAATCCTCAAACGGTCCACTACCTACTCCCAAACTCACTTCTCATACAAACCAATAAAGACATGGAATGGTCTCACCTCAACATGGATCTAGTCCAATCAGACGTGTCTCACCTCAACATGAATCTAGTCAAATCAGACGTGTCTCACCTCAACATGGATCTAGTCCAATCAGACGTGTCTCACATCAACATGGATCTAGTCCAATCAGACGTGTCTCACCTCAACATGGATCTAGTCCAATCAGATGTGTCTCACCTCAACATGGATCTAGTCCAATCAGACGTGTCTCACCTCAACATGGATCTAGTCCAATCAGACGTGTCTCACCTCAAAATGGATCTAGTCCAATCAGACGTGTCTCACCGCAACATGGATCTAGTCCTATCAGATGTGTTCACACTGATATTGCATGCTGCTACCTCCTGCCTCTCATATCCAGTGCGATAGAGTCAATGCACAGGGCTTCTTCACAAAATTGGATCTCAGGAGCGCTTACAACCTGGTGCGTATCCGGGAGGGGGACGAGTGGAAGACGTCATTTAGTACCACCTCAGGGCACTATGAGTACCTTGTCATGCCGTACGGGTTGATGTCTTCCAGGCCTTTGTAGAGGAGATTTTCCGGGACCTGCACGGGCAGGGTGTAGTGGTGTATATATCGACCACATTCTGATATACTCCACTACACGCGCCAAGTGTGTGTCCCTGGTGTGTGTCCCTTGGTCGACTGTTGGCGCATGACCTGTACGTCAAGGCTGAGAAATGTCTGTTCTTCCAACAGTCCGTCTCCTTCCTAGGGTACCGCATTTCCACTTCAGGGGTGGAGATGGAGAGTGACTGCATTTCAGCTGTGCGTAATTTGCCGACTCCCACCGCGGTAAAGGAGGTGCAGCGGTTTCTATGGTTTGCCAACTACTACCGGAGGTTTATCCAGGGCTTTGGTCAGGTAGCCAACTACTACCGGAGGTTTATCCAGGGCTTTGGTCAGGTAGCGACTCCCATTACCTCACTGCTGAAGGGGGGACCGGTGTGACTACAGTGGACGGCTGAGGTGGACAGGGCTTTTGGTCACCTGAGGGCTCTGTTTACCTCGGCTCCCCTGCTGGCTCATCCGGATCTGGGATAGGAGCCGTGCTCCCTCAGCGCTCGGGTACGCCACTAAAGCTCCGCCCCTGTACTTTCTTTTCGAAGAAGCTCAGCCCGACGGAGCGAAACTATGATGTGGAGGACCGGGAGCTGTTGGCTGTTGTCAAGGCTCTGGAGGTGTGGAGATATTGGCTTGAGGGGGCTAAACACCCTTTTCTCATCTGGACTGACCACCACAATCTGGAGTACATCGGGGCAGCGAGGAGACGGAGCGGTCCATAGATCACTGATCATAGATCAGAGGAGCGGTCCATAGATCACACTCCCGAACTTCCGGCCTCTTGCCTGGTGGCACCGGTAGTGTGGGAGCTGGACGCGGACATCGAGGGGGGCGTTACGTACAGAGCCCACAGTCCTTAGCCATTCCACAATGACCGTGGTCTCACCTGTCGGTGGACTTCCTCAAGGATCTTCCTCCCTCACGGTCCTGGTCGTTGTGGATCAGTTCTCTAAGTCCTGCCGTCTCCTTCCTTTTCCCAGTCTCCCTACGGCCCTACAGACTGAGGAGGCCCTGTTTACACACATCTTCCGGCACTATGGGGTGCCAGAGGTTATAGTGTCTGATCGAGGTCCCCAGTTCACGTAAAGGGCCTGTAGGGCGTTCATGGAACGTCTGGGGGTCTCGGTCAGCCTTACCTCAGGTTTTCACCTCCGCCATCGGGATTTCACCGGTCTGGCACTCGACCCGAAACCTGCCCCTCCGCCTGCCCTGCCGGAAGCTGGGCCCGCGGATTGTGGGGCCATTCAAAGTCCTGAGGAGACTGAACGAGATTTGCTACAGGTTACATCTCCCCCCGATTACCGTATTTACCCCTCGTTCCATGTGTCTCTCCTCAGGCTGGTGGTGGCTGGTCCACTCCAGGAGTCTGAGGTGCAGGTGGTTCCTCCACCCCCTCTGGACATCGAAGGGGCCCCGGTGTATGCTTTTTGAGCCATACTGGACTCAAGGCGTCGGGCGAAAGGCCTTCAGTACCTCGTGGAGTGGGAGGGGTACGGTCCGGAGGAGAGATGCTGGGTGTCGGTGGAGGACGTTTTGGACCCTTCGTTGCTGTGTGAGTTCCACCATCTCCATCCGGATCGCCCTGCGCGTCAAGGGGGGGGGTACTGTTAGAACTTCCACAGAAGCCGGTCCCACTCCTTGTTCGGGCAGCGACGTCACCGGCCTTCTAGCCATCGCCCCCAGCATTCTAGCCTTCGCCACCGGCCTTCTAGCCTTCGCCACCGGCCTTCTAGCCATCGCCGATCCACTTTCATTTTCCATTTGTTTTGTCTTTGTTTTACACGCCTGGTTCCAATTCCAAATGACATGTTCATTATTGAACCCTCTGTTTTCCCCATGGTTTTTGTGGGTGATTGTTTTATGTATGATTGGTCCGTTACTGTGGACTCGGTATTTACGACACGTTATTGGAATATTTGAGTAAAGTTACATGTGTTACTCATCTCTACTGTCCTGACTCCTCTGCACCAGCTACACCCAGACCATTACAGTAGGACTGTTAACAAAGTAGCTGAATTGTCAAAGACTGAGGTCACCCAAAGAAAAGTAATCCACAACGTTCTCTGGTAAAGAATTACAAATCTACCACTTTCATATAAACACCTCGATACACAGCAGAACATCTATACTGAATCCATCCACCAAACATCCTGATTTGTTTTAATGAACACTTTTTATGACACTAAAATAACCTTCAACTACAGTATATATGAAGGGATTATTGTCATTGTTACATTATATAGGCTACAGTAAGTTATATTCTTCCATTTTAAATAACAGGCTCTCCCTCCATCTACAATCATCAGGTCTGCTTGCAGATGAACAGAATGTCTTGGAAAGCCAGACCTTTAGACCTCATAGTTCTGTCCAATACATTGTGGATTTTTTTCATATTTATACTTTCATTACAAGTTGGGATTTAAATTGATGGACACGCCATGATGTCTCAGTGAAAAATGTATTACGTAGTATCTACCATTTCCATTACTATTTATCTAGCATACACACTCACACTCTTTTAAACATTATTATTAGGGAAAGTTATCAGGGGTAGTAACTAGCATCTTTCACACACACCTCATTGGCTAGGTTAGCTAGCTAGCTAACTAGCCACATTTAACTAGTAGTAACTAGCATAACTTATTTATCTAGCATCTCCTCCATGTGTCCAACCGCATATGACCACCTGCAAAAGGTACCTGCATCCGTATAGTTGCCTAGCTGTGTAAAAGGTACCTGCATCAGTATAGTTGCCTAGCTGTGTAAAAGGTACCTGCATCAGTATAGTTGCCTAGCTGTGTAAAAGGGACCTGCATCAGTATAGTTGCCTAGCTGTGTAAAAGGTACCTGCATCAGTATAGTTGCCTTTTCTGTGTAAAAGGTACCTGCATCAGTATAGTTGCCTAGCTGTGTAAAAGGTACCTGCATCAGTATAGTTGCCTAGCTGTGTAAAAGGTACCTGCATCAGTATAGTTGCCTAGCTGTGTAAAAGGTACCTGCATCAGTATAGTTGCCTAGCTGTGTAAAAGGTACCTGCATCAGTATAGTTGCCTAGCTGTGTAAAAGGTACCTGCATCAGTATAGTTGCCTAGCTGTGTAAAAGGGACCTGCATCAGTATAGTTGCCTAGCTGTGTAAAAGGTACCTGCATCAGAATAGTTGCCTAGCTGTGTAAAAGGTACCTGCATCATTATAGTTGCCTAGCTGTGTAAAAGGTACCTGCATCAGTATAGTTGCCTAGCTGTATAAATACAGATACACCTAGGGTATGGCTAAATGGGGTGTGTAGAAATACAGCTAAACCTAGGGTATGGCTAAATGGGATGTGTAGAAATACAGATAAACCTAGGGTATGGCTAAATGGGGTGTGTAGAAATACAGCTAAACCTAGGGTATGGCTAAATGGGGTGTGTAGAAATACAGCTAAACCTAGGGTATGGCTAAATGGGGTGTGTAGAAATACAGATAAACCTAGGGTATGGCTAAATGGGGTGTGCAGTTTCTCGACATAAAGTACACTGACTTTGAGAAGGGACGTGGTGATTGGTTTAGCAACCGCGTGACGCAGCATGACAACGTGAACGTGATTGGTCAACAGTCTGCTGGGTGGGGTGTTATACAGGCACGCAGATCTTTAGAAATTGTAGGATCAATTGTAAAGTGTCACTCATGAAAAACGTTGTTGATCCCCTGCTATAATGTATATGAAGTCACCCTTGTGGAGCGGTTCGTATAGTGGACTATGACAGTGTCATTGTCTCATGTTCTTCCCACCTACATTGTTGCTCTGCATTCAGAGATGTTCCTAATGATGTCTGCACCCAGATCATGTTGTATTTGCCTGTCTGCATTATTCTCCAGGGAAAGGAAACATTCTGTGAACACTGAAGCATTGCATCAACAAGGTGGCTCTGATAATATTGAAACATTGTATAAATGAACGAGGCGGCTCGGAGAAACTGAAACATTTAGTATCAACAAGACAACTCTGATAATATTCACATTGCAACATAGTAGTCAACACGGAGGCAGCACGGGCCAGCTGGTCTGTCTGATATTATTGTGTTGAATACGCAGCATCTGGGTGCTCATTACATACTAAAAACAGCCCTACATCCACACTATAGATAAATAACTTAGCAATATTTAATGATGTTATGCCAACAATATTGATCTGTTCATCTTTTAATTCAGGAAGATGGACAAGCAGCACTGATGGAGTGAGAGGTGGAAATGCATTATACCAGAGGTAGGTAGACTACAGGTAGGGATTAGGATGCAGACAGAGCAACACTGATGGAGTGAGAGGTGGAAATGCATTATACCAGAGGTAGGTAGACTACAGGTAGGGATTAGGATGCAGACAGAGCAACACTGATGGAGTGAGAGGTGGAAATGCATTATACCAGAGGTAGGTAGACTACAGGTAGGGATTAGGATGCAGACAGAGCAACACTGATGGAGTGAGAGGTGGAAATGCATTATACCAGAGGTAGGTAGACTACAGGTAGGGATTAGGATGCAGGCCCATAGAAATAATGTTATTTTGGGCTCCCTACAGAAGGGTTTATCAAACCGCTGATACAGTACTGGACTGCTAGGGGGGAAATGGTTTTCCAAAGAGTAAAAGATTCAATTTAAATGTTTGAATTCTTGTATTTTTTGGGGGTCACTGCAGCACCCTCATCACGCCTACTTCCCTTGGCCTGTCCCCTCCCCTCCTCTCTCTCTCCACTACTCTCTCCTCTGTCCCATCCCCTCCTCTCTCTCTCCACTACTCTTTCCTCTGCCCTCCCCTCCTCTCTCTCTCCACTACTCTCTCCTATGTCCCCTCCTCTCTCTCTCTCCACTACTCTCTCCTATGTCCCCTCCTCTCTCTCTCCACTACTCTCTCCCCTGTCCCCTCCCCTCCTCTCTCTCTCCACTACTCTCTCCTCTGTCTCCTCCCCTCCTCTCTCTCTCCACTACTCTCTCCTATGTCCCCCCCCCCTCCTCTCTCTCTCCACTACTCTCTCCTCTGTCCCCTGCCCTCCTCTCTCTCCCCACTACTCTCTCCTCTGTCCCCTCCCCTTGTCTCTCTCTCCACTACTCTCTCCTCTGCCCTCCCCTCCTCTCTCTCCACTACTCTCTCCTCTGTCCCCTCCCCTCCTCTCTCTCTCTCCACTACCCCCTCCTTTCTCTCTCTCGTTCTCTCTCTCTTCCTGACATATAGCATCAGGCCTGTTGAGTTTGACTCAGGTCACATCTATGACGTGACAAACTTTTAAGCAGATAAGATCAGTTAAATCCACATAACAACAGGAAACACTGACGTTAGAAAAACTCCACAGGAAACTGCTGGCAGAGCAGCAAAGTTACACATATAGTGTGCTATAATATCACCTCTAACTTTCTACTGCTTCAGTTCACCTCTTATAAGGGTTTACTGGACAACTTGAATAAGGTCTGGATGTCGTATATTGAAAACAGTATAACTAAAGGAGTCTGTATTGAAAAGATGCCCACTTCCTGTTTTCAATAGCTGCTGGGTTGCTCAGTCCTGCCCTGGGGGTCTGCTGTCCTGTGTGTTGTCACTCTGTCCTTGACCTAACACACCTGAAACCAATAATGAATGTTTCACTAAGACCCTAAAGCTGAGTGGGATGTGTTGGGTTGGGGCTCTGCAGGGCAGTGGACGCATAGGGACAGAACAGGGAGACCCAGCTATATTGTGTGGATGTTAAAGAGCTCTACAGGACGACTAGGTCATATGAGATGAATTATATGGAGGATGTAATGTAGTGTATATTGTGTGGATGTTAAAGAGCTCTACAGGACTACTAGGTCATATGAGATGAATTATATGGAGGATGTAATGTAGTGTATATTGTGTGGATGTTAAAGAGCTCTACAGGACTACTAGGTCATATGAGATTAATTGTGCTGTTTCTGTGTTAATGTATGTGTAGGTGTTTCCAAACCTTTCCCTTGGGATGAAAACAAACAAAAGGTAGGAATGAAATTGTGTTGGAGAGAGTTGAGTTATGTACTAGACTGGTGGGGGTCAGGGAGAGAGATGAGTTATGTACTAGGCTGGTGGGGGTCAGGGAGAGAGTTGAGTTATGTACTAGACTGGTGGGGGTCAGGGAGAGAGTTGAGTTATGTACTAGACTGGTGGGGTTAAGGGAGAGAGTTGAGTTATGTACTAGACTGGTGGGGGTCAGGGAGAGAGTTGAGGTCTGTACTAGACAGGTGGGAGTCAGGGAGAGAGTTGAGTTATGTACTAGACTGGTGGGTGTCAGGGAGAGAGTTGAGTTATGCACTAGACTGGTGGGGGTCAGGGAGAGAGTTGAGTTGTGTACTAGACTGGTGGGGGTCAGGGAGAGAGTTGAGTTGTGTACTAGACTGGTGGGTGTCAGGGAGAGAGTTGAGTTATGTACTAGACTGGTGGGGGTCAGGGAGAGAGTTGAGTTATGTACTAGACTGGTGGGTGTCAGGGAGAGAGTTGAGTTATGTACTAGACTGGTGGGGGTCAGGGAGAGAGTTGAGTTATGTACTAGACAGGTGGGGACTGGAGAGAATTGAGTTATGTACTAGACTGGTGGGGGTCAGGGAGAGAGTTGAGTTATGTACTAGACTGGTGGGGGTCAGGGAGAGAGTTGAGTTATGTACTAGACTGGTGGGGGTCAGGGAGAGAGTTGAGTTATGTACTAGACTGGTGGGGGTCAGGGAGAGAGATGAGTTCTGTACTAGACAGGTGGGGGTTAGGTAGAGAGTTTAGTTATATACTAGACTAGTGGGGGTCAGGGAGAGAGATGCGTAATACACTAGACTAGTGGGGGTCAGGGAGAGAGTTGAGTTCTGTACTAGACAGGTGGGGGTCAGGGAGAGAGTTGAGTTCTGTACTAGACAGGTGGGGGTCAGAGCGAAGGTTGAGTTCTGTACTAGACAGGTGGGGGTACTAGACTGGTAGGGGTCAGAGAGAGAGTTGAGTTATGAACTAGACTGGTGGGGGTCAGAGCGAAGGTTGAGTTCTGTACTAGACAGGTGGGGGTACTAGACAGGTGGGATCAGGTAGAGGGTTGAGTTCTGTACTAGACAGGTGGGGGTACTAGACAGGTGGGGTCAGGTAGAGGGTTGAGTTCTGTACTAGACAGGTGGGGTACTAGACAGGTGGGGTACTAGACAGGTGGGGTACTAGACAGGTGGGGTACTAGACAGGTGGGGGTACTAGACAGGTGGGGTCAGGTAGAGGGTTGAGTTCTGTACTAGACAGGTGGGGGTACTAGACAGGTGGGGTCGGGTAGAGAGTTGAGTTATGTACTAGACTGGTGGGGGTCAGGGAGAGAGTTGAGTTATGTACTAGACAGGTGGGGACTGGAGAGAATTGAGTTATGTACTAGACTGGTGGGGGTCAGGGAGAGAGTTGAGTTATGTACTAGACTGGTGGGGGTCAGGGAGAGAGTTGAGTTATGTACTAGACTGGTGGGGGTCAGGGAGAGAGTTGAGTTATGTACTAGACTGGTGGGGGTCAGGGAGAGAGATGAGTTCTGTACTAGACAGGTGGGGACTGGAGAGAATTGAGTTATGTACTAGACTGGTGGGGGTCAGGGAGAGAGTTGAGTTATGTACTAGACTGGTGGGGGTCAGGGAGAGAGTTGAGTTATGTACTAGACTGGTGGGGGTCAGGGAGAGAGTTGAGTTATGTACTAGACTGGTGGGGGTCAGGGAGAGAGATGAGTTCTGTACTAGACAGGTGGGGGTTAGGTAGAGAGTTTAGTTATACACTAGACTAGTGGGGGTCAGGGAGAGAGTTGAGTTCTGTACTAGACAGGTGGGGGTCAGGGAGAGAGTTGAGTTCTGTACTAGACAGGTGGGGGTCAGAGCGAAGGTTGAGTTCTGTACTAGACAGGTGGGGGTACTAGACTGGTAGGGGTCAGAGAGAGAGTTGAGTTATGAACTAGACTGGTGGGGGTCAGAGCGAAGGTTGAGTTCTGTACTAGACAGGTGGGGGTACTAGACAGGTGGGGTCAGGTAGAGGGTTGAGTTCTGTACTAGACAGGTGGGGGTACTAGACAGGTGGGGTCAGGTAGAGGGTTGAGTTCTGTACTAGACAGGTGGGGTACTAGACAGGTGGGGTACTAGACAGGTGGGGTACTAGACAGGTGGGGTACTAGACAGGTGGGGGTACTAGACAGGTGGGGTCAGGTAGAGGGTTGAGTTCTGTACTAGACAGGTGGGGGTACTAGACAGGTGGGGTCAGGTAGAGGGTTGAGTTATGTACTAGACAGGTGGGGTCAGGTAGAGGGTTGAGTTCTGTACTAGACAGGTGGGGGTACTAGACAGGTGGGGTCAGGTAGAGGGTTGAGTTCTGTACTAGACAGGTGGGGTCAGGTAGAGGGTTGAGTTCTGTACTAGACAGGTGGGGTCAGGTAGAGGGTTGAGTTCTGTACTAGACAGGTGGGGTACTAGACAGGTGGGGGTACTAGACTGGTAGGGGTCAGAGAGAGAGTTGAGTTATGAACTAGACTGGTGGGGGTCAGAGCGAAGGTTGAGTTCTGTACTAGACAGGTGGGGGTACTAGACAGGTGGGGTCAGGTAGAGGGTTGAGTTCTGTACTAAACAGGTGGGGTACTAGACAGGTAGACAGGTACAAAACACATGTTGACTCCCCCTGTAGAGAAACATCAACGCCATCCTCCTCTTTCATGTATCTTACATGTCTATGACTCTGTCATACAGGACACCAATGCTATGGGTGACAATATAATAAACCACACAGTATCTAGAACTACACAATTATTAAATATTTACTGACTAGAAATATAATAAACCACACAGTATCTAGAACTACACAATTATTAAATATTTACTGACTAGAAATATAATAAACCTACACAGTATCTAGAACTACACAATTATGAAATATTTACTGACTAGAAATATAATAAACCACACAGTATCTAGAACTACTGTCTGACCATAGTATTCTATGCTTTCCTTGTTATGTTCGTTAGGTCGGGGTGTGACATGGGTGATGTATGTGTTTTTGGGCTTGTCTAGGGGTTTTGAATGTTAATGGGGCTGTTTCCTTTCTAGGTATATTGTATGTCTATAGTTGCCTAGATTGGTTCTCAATTAGAGGCAGCTGTCTATCGTTGTCTCTGATTGGGAACCATATTTAGGCAGCCATATTCTGTGGGTACTTTGTGGGTGATTGTTTCTGTGTCTGTTTCACCACACGGTACTGTTTCGGTTTGGGATTTGTACGTCCTCGTTTATTGTTTTGTATTTCATTAGTGTTCAGTGTTTGTCTTATTAAAATCATCATGAACACGTACCACGCCGCATCTTGGTCCGATCCTTCCTCCTCTTCAGACGAAGAGGAGGAAATCAGACGTGACAACTACACAACTATAAAATGTCAAAGTGAACTTAAATGCTGTTTGGCCCTAAACAGACAGGACACGGTGGCAGACGATCTGACCACTGTGACTGATAGAAAACAGAGAAACAAATGGACAATGTGAGCAAGGCCTTGCTATTGAGAGAGGTCACCATAGGCAGAGAGAAGACAGGCTATGTGCCCACTACTCACAAAATGAGGTGGAAACTGAGCTGCACTTCCTAACCTCCTGCCAAATGTACAACGATATAGGAGACATATTCTCTCAGATTACAAGGCACCCAAAATAATTTGAAAACAAATATAATATTGACAAGCTCCTGTATCTGTCAGGTGAAATACCACAGTGTGTAATCATGTCAGCAGAATGTGTGACCTGTTGTGATGAGAACAGGGGAACCAGTGGAGAACAAACACCACAGTAAATAAAACCTAGGACGAGATTTATCACTTTAGTTCATTTCCCTTGACATTTGTACTTCTACTAGTTGTACACACAGCTCACACTCTCCTACACACCAGCTGGCTGAGAGGAGCTTAGTGGAGCCAGGTGGCTGAGAGGGCCCTAGTGGAGCCAGGTGGCTGAGAGGAACCTAGTGGAGCCAGGTGGCTGAGAGGGCCCTAGTGGAGCCTGGTGGCTGAGAGGGCCCTAGTGGAGCCAGGTGGCTGAGAGGGCCCTAGTGGAGCCAGGTGGCTGAGAGGGCCCTAGTGGAGCCGGCTGACTGAGAGGAACCTAGTGGAGCCGGCTGACTGAGAGGGCCCTAGTGAAGCCGGTTGGCTGAGAGGCCCCAAATGGAGCCGGCTGACTGAGGGCCGTTGTGGAACAGGCTGGTTGAGAGGGCCCTAGTGGAGCCGTCTGGCTGAGAGGGCCCTAGTGGAGCCGTCTGGCTGAGAGGGCCCTAGTGGATCCGGCTGACTGAGAGGGCCGTTGTGGAGCAGGCTGGTTGAGAGGGCCCCAGTGGAGCAGGCTGGCTGAGAGGGCCTTAGTGGAGCCGGCTGGCTGAGAGGGCCCTAGTGGAGCCGGATGGCTGAGAGGGCCCTAGTGGAGCCGGCTGGCTGAGAGGGCCCTAGTGGAGCCGGCTGGCTGAGAGGGCCCTAGTGGAGCCAGGTGGCTGAGAGGGCCCTAGTGGAGCCAGGTGGCTGAGAGGGCCCTAGTGGAGCAAGTGTCACAAGTGTATATCAGTATAAGAGCATCCTACCTGTGCTCCACAACAGGGTCATCAGTACCACTGCAGGTATCATATCTGTCTCTAACTGGGGTTACTATCATGAAGAGAGGACTGATGTGTGGAAAATACTGCTAGGATATATGACTTCTCTCTCATTATGTCCTAACTTCAATGATGTGAGATTAACTTCTTAGCAACTTATCTTGGATCAGTGGTTGAACACACGACAGCAAACTGATATGTAAAAAAACTCCACAGGAAACTGCTGACAGAGCAGCAAAGTTACACATAGTGTCCTATAATATCACCTCTAACTTTCTACTGCTTGAGTTCACCTCTTATAGAATATTGGCTTAATGTTCCAGCACCTAAATATAAACAGTACCAGCACCCAAAATGAGTACTGATGAGGTCTCATGTTAGAGCAGGAGAAGGGGGGATGTGGTGTAGAAGCTAGAGGTCTGTTACCCAAGTCAACTCAACAGGCCTGATGCTGTATGTCAGGGTCAGGCTGGGACAAGAGAGGAACAGGTTACTGGTTATGATGACATCACTGGTGAGAAGACAGTGATAAAAATATATTCAGTTGATTTAAATGTTTGTCTCTCTCTCTCCTCCCCCGTCTCCTTCTACCAACCCAGTCTGTTAGTAAGAATTATCTCTCTCTCCTATCTCTCTCTCTCCCTCCTCCCCTGTCTCCTCCTCAGTCTGTCAGTGAGTAAGAATTATCTCTCTCTCCTTTCTCCCCTGTCTCCTCCTCAGTCTGTCAGTGAGTAAGAACTATCTCTCTCTCCTATCTCTCTCTCCCTCCTCCCCTGTCTCCTCCTCAGTCTGTTAGTGAGTAAGATCTCTCTCTCTCCCTTCTCCCCTGTCTCCTCCTCAGTCTGTCAGTGAGTAAGAACTATCTCTCTCTCCTATCTCTCTCTCCCTCTCCCTTCTCCCCTGTCTCCTCCTCAGTCTGTCAGTGAGTAAGAACTATCTCTCTCTCCTATCTCTCTCTCCCTCCCCTGTCTCCTCCTCAGTCTGTCAGTGTGTAAGAACTATCTCTCTCTCCCTCCTCCCCTGTCTCCTCCTCAGTCTGTTAGTGAGTAAGATCTCTCTCTCCTATCTCTCTCTCTCTCTCCCTCCTCCCCTGTCTCCTCCTCAGTCTGTCAGTGAGTAAGAACTATCTCTCCTATCTCTCTCCCTCTTCCCCTGTCTCCTCCTCAGTTTGTCAGTGAGTAAGAACTATCTCTCTCCCATCCTTGTGGTTGATTAAAGACCCCCCCCATCCACAAAAGGGGACATATCTGCGTATGTTGTGGTCTTGTGAATTCTGTCTGAATTCTGGTAAAGAGGATGCTCTTTTATCTCAGCATGTCTACAGATTCTCTTTTCTCCCTGTATTTGTTGGCTTGGAAATGTTGATACCGGAGACAGTTATCAGAAGAAACTGTGTAACCAAGCATTTATAGAGGCTGAGAAATGCATTATAATGAATTGGAGGGTTGGTTATCCTCCAACAATGTCACAATGGACGGCAGAAATGTCTCCTTATGAATCACTACATTTGATTTACTGGTCAACGTTCATGAGGTCAGGATGCCTTATGTGGAAAACTGTAGGACAAAAGGATTCTGTATAAAAAACATGACCACTTCCTGTTTTCAACAGCTGTTGGGTTGTTCAGTCCTGGTGGTCTGCTGTCCTGTGTCTTGTCACTCTGGCCTCGACCTAACACACCTGAAACCAATAATGAATGTTTCACTAAGATCCTAAAGCTGAGTGGGATGTGTTGGGTTGGGGTGGTGGAGGACGGGCCGACCCAGATACACCTTACAGTATGTACAAAAGTACGTGGACACCCCTTCAAATGGGTGGATTTGGCTATTTCAGGCACACCCCTTCCTGACCTGTGAAATTTTTTTTTGAGCACACCGCCATGCAATCTCCATAGACAAACATTGGCAGTACAATGGCCTTACTGAAGAACTCAGTGACAATCAACACGTCACCATCATAGTATGCTACCTTTCCAACAAGTCTGTTGGTCTAATTTCCACCCTGCTTTAGCTGCCCCGGTCAACTGTAAGTGCTGTTATTGTGACGTGGAAACGTCGAGGAGCAGCAGTGGCTTAGCCTCGAAGTGGTAGCTCACACAAGCTCACAGAACGGGACCGCGAGTGCTGAAGTTCGTCGCGTGTAAAAATCATCTGTCCTCGGTTGCAACACTCACTTCCGAATTCCAAACTTCCTCTGGAAGAAACTTCAGCACAAGAACTGTTCGTCTGGAGCTTCATGAAATGGGTTTCTACAGCAGAGCAGCAGCACACAAGCCTAAGATCACCATGTGCAATGCCAAGCGTCTGCTGGAGTGGAAACACTTTCTCTGGAGTGATGAATCACGTTTCCCCATCTGGCAGTCCGTACCACAAACCTGGGGTTGGCAGATGCCAGGAGAACGCTACCTGCCCCAAAGCATAGTGCCAACTGTAAAGTTTGGTGGAGGAGGAATAATGGTCTGGGGTTGTTTTTAATGGATCGGGTTGGGCCCCTTAGTTTCATTGAAGTGAAATCTAATCGCTACAGCATACAATGACATTCTAGACTATTCTGTGCTTCCAACTATGTGGCAACAGTTTGGGGAAGGCCCTTTCCTGTTTCAGCATGACAATGCCGCTGTACACAAAGCGAGGTCCATACAGAGATAGTTTGTTGAGATCGATGTGGAAGAACTTTTACTGGCCTTCACAGAGCCCTGACCTAAACCCCATTGAATACCTTTAGGGATTAATTGAATCGTTGACTGAGCCAGGCCTAATCGCCCAACCTCACTAATGCTGTTGTGGCTGAATGGAAGCAAGTCCCTGCAGCAATGTTCCATCATCTAGTGGAAAACCTTCCCAGAACAGTGGAGGCTGTTATAGCAGGAAAGGGGGGGACCAACTCCATATAATGCCCATGATTTTGGAATGAGATGTTAGATGAGCAGGTGTCCACATACTTTTGGTCATGTAGTGTACATTCCCCTTCCATGCAAATGGGTAACTCTCTTTGCAGATGAGATTAAATCTAATTTAATACATTTGCTTTTGTAAGTTTTTAAAATAATTAATTTCAGAGGTCAGGGGTCAAGCTGAGCCGGACCAAGAGTGGAAAAGGTTGCTGGCTATGATGACATCACTGGTGAGAAGTCAGTAAAGACAAGATATTCAGTTGGCTGCATGTTAGTCTGTCAGCCCTATCTCTGTTGACATCTCACTTTCTCTCCACGCCTTCTCTCTCTCTCTCTCTGTTCCTCTCTCTCTCTTCCTGACAGATAGCATCAGACCTGTTGCCTTGGTAACAGACCTCTATCATCAACACCCCCCTTCTCCTACTCTAACATCAGACCAATATAATATATAATATGTCAAGTATGAGTAGTTCCATAAAACACTACTTGTTATTGGGGTTTAGAATGGTTTGTATGGACACATGAATTTCTCCATGTGGGATAATAAAGTTGACAATATTGAACTGCTATAATCACTGTAGATTTATACTCTACCTACCTGGTGGACTGACGCTTTGAGCCTGGAGATCTGAGGAGAAAGAGAGAGACAGAGGAGAAAGAGAGAAAGACAGAGAGATAGAGAGAAACAAAGGAGAAAGGGAGGAGTCAGAGGAAGAGAGAGGCAGAGGTTAAATCAACATAACATGACCTTTCATGATGTGATGGGGAAGACAGTGGTATGGTGCAACAACACCCATGTGTAAACACATTCCCCATCTCTCCTCCACCCTCCCCTCTCCCCTACCCTCCTCTCTCCACTACCCTCTTCTCTCCTCCGCAAATCTCTCTATCCACTCCCCTCCCATTGTCTCTACTCTACCCTTCTCTCTCCTATCCTCCACTCTCCCCTTCCCTCCTTTCTCCCCTCCCCTTCTCTACCCTACCCTCTATCCCCTACCCTCCTCTCTCCTCTACCCTTCTCTCATATCTACCCTCCTCTCTCCTCTACCCTTCTCTCATATCTACCCTTCTCTCTCCTACCCTCCTCTCTCCTCTACCCTTCTCTCTCCTACCCCCCTCTATCCCCTACCCTCCTCTCTCACCTATCTTGCTCTATGCCCTCCTTTCTCTCTCCCCTCCCTTTCTCTCTCCCCTCCCTTTCTCTTCTCCTCCTCAAATCTCTCTCCCCAACCCTCCTCTCTCCCTACCCTCTCTCTCTCTCCTCCTCAAATCTCTCTCCCCACCCCTCCTCTCTTCTCATCTCTCTCTCTCTCATTCTCTCTCTCTTCGTGACGTATAGTGTTGAACCTGTTGATCTTGACTCAGCTCACAGACCTCTATCATCTACACCCCTCCCTTCTCCTACTCTAACATAACACCAATATAATATATAATACATCATATATACTCTCATTCATTTACATAGAGACAGATACAATCAATGATTGACACACTGAATATACAACAGTCAGATGCATGACACCATCACAACTTAACTGACATTAGTGCCTGTCCCCAGATGGACAGTTAGACTACAGTAAAGTACATTTACAGGTGATCACATCATTGTCCTGCTTTGAGACAGATGTTTACTGTCTGCTTCCAGTTGCATGTTATTTTACTAACCCTGCAAATTATAATATATCTTACAATATCAAATCATATCTCAGTAACTGTCACCAGTGTCTATCAACATAACAGCATCCTACCTGTGCTCCACAACAGGGTCATCAGTACCACTGCAGGTATCATATCTGTCTCTAACTGGGGCTCCACAGTCTGCTGTCATAAAGAGTGGACTGAAGAGTGGAAAATACTGCTAGACTATATGACTTCTCTCTCATTACGTCCTAACGTCAATGATGTGAGATTAACTTCTTAGCAACTTATCTTGGATCTGTGGTTGAACACACGACAGCAAACTGACATGTTAAAAAAACTCCACAGGAAACTGCTGGCAGAGCAGCAACGTTACACATAG
Organism: Oncorhynchus kisutch; assembly: GCF_002021735.2. NCBI lineage: Eukaryota > Metazoa > Chordata > Actinopteri > Salmoniformes > Salmonidae > Oncorhynchus > Oncorhynchus kisutch. The sequence continues at coordinate 17,151 of NW_022264436.1, forward strand.
TGTCCTATAATATCACCTCTAACTTTCTACTGCTTGAGTTCACCTCTTATAGAATATTGGCTTAATGTTCCAGCACCTAAATATAAACAGTACCAGCACCCAAAATGAGTACTGATGAGGTCTCATGTTAGAACAGGAGAAGGGGGGATGTGGTGTAGAAGCTAGAGGTCTGTTACCCAAGTCAACTCAAAAAGCCTGATGCTATATGTCAGGGTCAGGCTGGGCTGGGCCAAGAGAGGAACAGGTTACTGGTTATGATGACATCACTGGTGAGAAGTCAGTGATACAAATATATTCAGTTGATTTAAATGTTTGTCTCTCTCTCCTCCCCTGTCTCCCTCTACCAACCCAGTCTGTTAGTAAGAATTATCTCTCTCTCCTATCTCTCTCTCCCTCCTCCCCTGTCTCCTCCTCAGTCTGTCAGTGAGTAAGAATTATCTCTCTCTCCTTTCTCCCCTGTCTCCTCCTCAGTCTGTCAGTGAGTAAGAACTATCTCTCTCTCCTATCTCTCTCTCTCTCTCCCTTCTCCCCTGTCTCCTCCTCAGTCTGTCAGTGAGTAAGAACTATCTCTCCTATCTCTCTCCCTCTTCCCCTGTCTCCTCCTCAGTTTGTCAGTGTGTAAGAACTATCTCTCTCTCCCTCCTCCCCTGTCTCCTCCTCAGTCTGTTAGTGAGTAAGATCTCTCTCTCCTATCTCTCTCTCTCTCTCCCTCCTCCCCTGTCTCCTCCTCAGTCTGTCAGTGAGTAAGAACTATCTCTCCTATCTCTCTCCCTCTTCCCCTGTCTCCTCCTCAGTTTGTCAGTGAGTAAGAACTATCTCTCTCCCATCCTTGTGGTTGATTAAAGACCCCCCCCCATCCACAAAAGGGGACATATCTGCGTATGTTGTGGTCTTGTGAATTCTGTCTGAATTCTGGTAAACAGGATGCTCTTTTATCTCAGCATGTCTACAGATTCTCTTTTCTCCCTGTATTTGTTGGCTTGGAAATGTTGATACCGGAGACAGTTATCAGAAGAAACTGTGTAACCAAGCATTTATAGAGGCTGAGAAATGCATTATAATGAATTGGAGGGTTGGTTATCCTCCAACAATGTCACAATGGACGGCAGAAATGTCTCCTTATGAATCACTACATTTGATTTACTGGTCAACGTTCATGAGGTCAGGATGCCTTATGTGGAAAACTGTAGGACAAAAGGATTCTGTATAAAAAACATGACCACTTCCTGTTTTCAACAGCTGTTGGGTTGTTCAGTCCTGGTGGTCTGCTGTCCTGTGGGTTGTCACTCTGTCCTTGACCTAACACACCTGAAACCAATAATGAATGTTTCACTAAGATCCTAAAGCTGAGTGGGATGTGTTGGGTTGGGGTGGTGGAGGAGGGGCCGACCCAGATACACCTTACAGTATGTACAAAAGTATGTGGACAACCCTTCAAATTAGTGGATTTGGCTATTTCAGCCACACCCCTTCCTGACCTGTGAAAAAAAATTGAGCACACCGCCATGCAATCTCCATAGACAAACAATGGCAGTACAAAGGCCTTACTGAAGAACTCAGTGACAATCAACACGTCACCATCATAGTAAGCTACCTTTCCAACATGTCTGTTGGTCTAATTTCTACTTCAGCACAAGAACTGTTCGTCTGGAGCTTCATGAAATGGGTTTCTACAGCAGAGCAGCAGCACACAAGCCTAAGGTCACCATGTGCAATGCCAAGCGTCTGCTGGAGTGGAAACACTTTCTATGGAGTGTTGAATCACGTTTCCCCATCTGGCAGTCCGTACCACAAACCTGGGTTTGGCAGATGCCAGGAGAACGCTACCTGCCCCAAAGCATAGTGCCAACTGTAAAGTTTGGTGGAGGAAGAATAATAGTTTGTTGAGATCGATGTGGAAGAACTTTACTGGCCCTCACAGAGCCCTGACCTAAACCCCATTGAATACCTTTAGGGATGAATTGAAATGCCGACTGCGAGCCAGGCCTAATCGCCCCACCTCACTAATGCTGTTGTGGCTGAATGGAAGCAAGTCCCCGCAGCAATGTCCCATCTTCTAGTGGAAAGTCTTCGCAGAACAGTGGAGGCTGTTATAGCAGCAAAGGGAGGGACCAACTCCATATTAATGCCCATGATTTTGGAATGAGATGTTAGATGAGCAGGTGTCCACATACTTTTGGTCATGTAGTGTACATTCCCCTTCCATGCAAATGTGTAACTCTCTTTGCAGATGAGATTAAATCACTTTTTTTTTTAATTAAATCATTTTTTAAATCATTAATTTCAGAGGTCAGGGTCAAGCTGAGCTGGACCAAGAGTGGAAAAGGTTACTGGTTATGATGACATCACTGGTGAGAAGTCAGTAAAGACAAGATATTCAGTTGGCAGCATGTTAGTCTGTCAGCCCTATCTCTGTTGACATCTCACTTTCTCTCCACGCCTTCTCTCTCTCTCTCTGTTCCTCTCTCTCTCTTCCTGACAGATAGCATCAGACCTGTTGCCTTGGTAACAGACCTCTATCATCTACACCCCCCTTCTCCTACTCTAACATCAGACCAATATAATATATAATATGTCAAGTATTAGTAGTTCCATAAAACACTACTTGTTATTGGGGTTTAGAATGGTTTGTATGGACACATGAATTTCTCCATGTGGGATAATAAAGTTGACTAATATTGAACTGCTATAATCACTGTAGATTTATACTCTACCTACCTGGTGGACTGACACTTTGAGCCTGGAGATCTGAGGAGAAAGAGAGAGACAGAGGAGAAAGGGAGAGAGAGACAGAGAGATAGAGAGAAAGGGAGGAGTCAGAGGAAGAGAGAGGAAGAGGTTAAATCAACATAACATGACCTTTCATGATATGATGGGGATGACAGTGGTATGGTGCAACAACACCCATGTGTAAACACATTCCCCATCTCTCCTCCACCCTCCTCTCTCCCCTACCCTCTTCTCTCCTCTGAAAATCTCTCTATCCCCTCCCTCCCATCATCTATACTCTACCCTTCTCTTTCCTATCCTCCACTCTCCCCTTCTCTCCTTTCTCCCCTCCTCTACTCTCTGCCCTACCCTCTATCCCCTACCCTCCTCTCTCCTCTACCCTACTCTCATATCGACCCTCCTCTCTCCTCTACCCTTCCCTCTTTTCTCCTCCTCAAATCTCTCTCTCCACCCCTCCTCTCTTCTCTTCTCATCTCTCTCTCTCTCTCTCTCTCTCTCTCTCTCTCTCATTCTCTCTCTCTTCGTGACGTATAGTGTAGTCTTAGCATAGTATAGTGTAGTCTTAGCAACTTATCTTGGATCAGTGGTTGAACACACTACAGCAAACTGAAAAAGTCCACAGGAAACTGCTGACAGAGCAGCAACATTTCACATAGTGTCCTACAATATCACCTCTAACTTTCTACTGCTTGAGTTCACCTCTTATAGAATATTGGCTTCATGTTCCAGCACCTAAATATAAACAGTACCAGCACCCAAAATGAGTACTGACGAGGTCTCATGTTAGAGCAGGAGAAGGGGGGATGTGGTGTAGAAGCTAGAGGTCTGTTACCCAAGTCAACTCAACAGGCCTGATGCTATATGTCAGGGTCAGGCTGAACTGGGCCAAGAGAGGAACAGGTTACTGGTTATGATGACATCACTGGTGAGAAGTCAGTGATACAAATATATTCAGTTGGTCGAAATGTCAGTCTTTCTCTCCCTCCTCCCCTGTCTCCTTCTACCAATTCAGTCTGTCAATAAGTCCTATCTCTCTCTCTCATCTCTCTCTCTCCTCCCCTGTCTCCTTCTACCAACCCAGTCTGTCAATAAGTCCTATCTCTCTCTCTCATCTCTCTCTCCCTCCTCCCCTGTCGCCTTCTACCAACTCAGTCTGTCAATAAGTCCTATCTCTCTCATCTCTCCCTCCTCCCCTGTCTTCTTCTACCAATTCAGTCTGTCAATAAGTCCTATCTCTCTCTCTCTCATCTCTCTCTCTCCTCCCCTGTCTCCTTCTACCAACCCAGTCTGTCAATAAGTCCTATCTCTCTCTCTCATCTCTCTCTCCCTCCTCCCCTGTCTCCTTCTACCAACTCAGTCTGTCAATAAGTCCTATCTCTCTCATCTCTCTCTCCTCCCCTGTCTCCTTCTACCAACTCAGTCTGTCAATAAGTCCTATCTCTCTCATCTCTCTCTCCTCCCCTGTCTCCTTCTACCAACTCAGTCTGTCAATAAGTCCTATCTCTCTCTCTCTCTCCCTCCTCCCCTGTCTCCTTATACCAACTCAGTCTGTCAATAAGTCCTATCTCTCTCTCTCATCTCTCTCTCCTCCCCTGTCTCCTTCTACCAACTCAGTCTGTCAATAAGTCCTATCTCTCTCTCTCATCTCTCTCTCCTCCCCTGTCTCCTTCTACCAACTCAGTCTGTCAATAAGTTATATCTCTCTCTCATCTCTCTCTCTCCTCCCCTGTCTCCTTCTACCAACTCAGTCTGTCAATAAGTCCTATCTCTCTCATCTCTCTCTCCTCCCCTGTCTCCTTCTACCAACTCAGTCTGTCAATAAGTCATCTCTCTCTCTCCTCGCCTGTCTCCTTCTACCAACTCAGTCTGTCAATAAGTCCTATCTCTCTCTCTCCTCCCCTGTCTCCTTCTACCAACTCAGTCTGTCAATAAGTCCTATCTCTCATCTCTCTCTCCTCCCCTGTCTCCTTCTACCAACTCAGTCTGTCAATAAGTCCTATCTCTCTCTCTCATCTCTCTCTCCCTCCTCCCCTGTCTCCTTCTACCAACTCAGTCTGTCAATAAGTCCTATCTCTCTCTCTCATCTCTCTCTCCTCCCCTGTCTCCTTCTACCAACTCAGTCTGTCAATAAGTCCTATCTCTCTCTCTCTCTCCCTCCTCCCCTGTCTCCTTCTACCAACTCAGTCTGTCAATAAGTTATATCTCTCTCTCATCTCTCCTGTCTCCTTCTACCAACCCAGTCTGTCAATAAGTTATATCTCTCTCTCTCTCATCTCTCCCTCCTCCCCTGTCTCCTTCTACCAACCCAGTCTGTCAGTAAGTCCTATCTCTCTCTCTCTCTCCCTCCTCCCCCCGTCTCCTTCTACCAACCCAGTCTGTCAATAAGTCCTATCTCTCTCTCATCTCTCCCTCCTCCCGTCTCCTTCTACCAACCCAGTCTGTCAATAAGTTATATCTCTCTCTCTCTCATCTCTCCCTCCTCCCCTGTCTCCTTCTACCAACCCAGTCTGTCAGTAAGTCCTATCTCTCTCTCTCTCTCCCCTCCTCCCCCGTCTCCTTCTACCAACCCAGTCTGTCAATAAGTCCTATCTCTCTCTCATCTCTCTCTCCTCTCCTGTCTCCTTCTACCAACCCAGTCTGTCAATAAGTCCTATCTCTCTCTCATCTCTCTCTCTCTCCTCTCCTGTCTCCTTCTACCAACCCAGTCTGTCAATAAGTCCTATCTCTCTCTCTCTCTCCCTCCTCCCCCGTCTCCTTCTACCAACCCAGTCTGTCAATAAGTCCTCTCTCTCTCTCATCTCTCCCTCCTCCCCTGTCTCCTTCTACCAACCCAGTCTGTCAATAAGTCCTATCTCTCTCTCATCTCTCCCTCCTCCCCTGTCTCCTTCTACCAACCCAGTCCTGTCAGTAAGTCCTATCTCTCTCTCATCTCTCTCTCCCTCCTCCCCCGTCTCCTTCTACCAACTCAGTCTGTCAGTAAGAACTAAACTCAGCAAATAAAGAAACGTCCTCTCTGTCAACTGCATTTATTTTCAGCAAACTTTAACATGCGTAAATATTTGTTTGAACATAACAAGATTCAACAACTAAGACATACCTGAACAAGTTCCACAGACATGTGACTAACAGAAATGTAATATGTGTCCCTGAACAAAGGGGGGAGAGGGTCAAAATCAAAAGTAACAGGCAGTATCAGGTGTGGCCACCAGCTGCATTAAGTACTGCAGTGCATTTCTTCATGGACTGCACCAGATTTACCAGTTATTGCTGTGGGATGTTACCCCACTCTTCCACCAAGGCACCTGCAAGTTCCCAGACCATTTCTGGGGGGAATGGCCCTAGCCCTCACCCTCCTATCCAACAGGTCCCAGACGTGCTCAATGGGACTGAGATCCTGGCTCTTCGCTGGCCTTGGCAAAACACTGGTATTCCTGTCTTGCAGGAAATCATGCACAGAACGAGCAGTATGGCTGGTGGCATTGTCAGCTTGTTGTTGTTGTCATGGTTGTTCCTGTTGGGTAGCAACTTCATCAGCTTGTTGTTGTTATTGTCATGGTTGTTCCTGTTGGGTAGCAACTTCCCCAGCTTGTTATTGTTGTTGTCATGGTTGTCCTGTTGGGTAGCAACTTCACCAGCTTGTTGTTGTTGCCATGGTTGTTCCTGTAGGGTAGCAACTTCCCCAGCTTGTTGTTGTTGTTGTTGTTGTCATGGTTGTTCCTGTTGGGTAGCAAACTTCACCAGCTTGTTCTGAAGCATCTTGTGTGATGTTGGTCTTGAGGGGAGAGGGTGAGAGAAGATGGATTCTATTCATATGCTGTCCAGCTTCTGAAGAACGTGTGGTGCTAGAATGGAGAGGAGATCAGTAAACAACAGAACGTATGGTGCTAGAATGGAGAGGAGATCAGTAAACAACAGAATGTATGGTGCTAGAATGGAGAGGAGATCAGTAAACAACAGAACGTATGGTGCTAGAATGGAGAGGAGATCAGTAAACAACAGAACATATGGTGCTAGAATGGAGAGGAGATCAGTAAACAACAGAACGTATGGTGCTAGAATGGAGAGGAGATCAGTAAACAACAGAACGTGTGGTGCTAGAATGGAGAGGAGATCAGTAAACAACAGAACGTATGGTGCTAGAATGGAGAAGAGATCAGTAAACGACAGAACGTATGGTGCTAGAATGGAGAGGAGATCAGTAAACAACAGAACGTATGGTGCTAGAATGGAGAGGAGATCAGTAAACAACAGAATGTATGGTGCTAGAATGGAGAGGAGATCAGTAAACAACAGAACGTATGGTGCTAGAATGGAGAGGAGATCAGTAAACAACAGAACGTATGGTGCTAGAATGGAGAGGAGATCAGTAACCAACAGAACGTATGGTGCTAGAATGGAGAGGAGATCAGTAACCAACAGAACGTATGGTGCTAGAATGGAGAGGAGATCAATAACCAATATATTTAGATTCTCTTCACAACTAGACAGTTACAGTACATTTGACCTTAAAGTAAAATCCTAATTGTATATGTACTTACCTATATAGACACACTTCCCAGGTTTGACAGAAAAAAACTTCCTACAAAGACTATTTCCTGACTGTCTCTACTGATGGCCTCTAACAGCAGAATAAAATAAGTGTGATATTTAATGACCCTATGACCTTAGGCCCACAGGACCAAGGCCCAAAGCCAAAATTGGGACAAAAGCCACAGCCCTGGCCTGGTACTTCCATATGCATACAGGGCTATACACATGAGATAGTATGCCTGCAAAGAGGCACTCTGATTGGGATCCAGAGAATGGCCTACTCCCTTAAACAGTTAGCACTGAAACAGAGTAGGTTGCTAGTTGACGATGTGTTGTAAATTGTTTCAATGCTGCCGTCTACAGATCTTCTAATGTATTGTAACACCACATGTACCAATACAGTAGAATAGACAGGGACACTGTGTAATGATACAATGACCCTCCATCCAATGTTCTGCTGCTGGTTGTGCAACATTGTGACGCCACTGACATGTTTACAGGTTGCCATGCCGACGAAAGAGAAGGTGTTTTCATTCTGTAACAAGGCCTTCACTTCAGTCTGGATGGCTGCTTGACTGCAGACAGGTTACACAGTATCAGTGGAGGTGTTAGGCTCTTTCTGCTCTCCTCCCAACTACTAATGGAATTGTCCTGCCAATGCAACGTATGAAAATGTATCCAGTCACTACTGTAAGTCTCTCTGGATAGAGCGTCTGCTAAATGACTCACATGTTCAATGTAATGTTCAGTTTGACAATATCAATGGAATAGACCAAAGCAGAGCATGTATTTAGATATGAACAGATATCTCGATGGAGGATAATGTCAGTATTTAGCTACGTTATTAGCTGTTTTGCTCACCAAAGGTGGAACAAAGTGAAACTGTTGATGTCAAGCCTCAGTTCCGGGAGAGTAGTGGGGTGAAACCATTCACCTCGGGAAAAGGGGTGATATAAATAACGTTTCCTTTCATTATGTGTTACTGAATTCTTAAGATATTTGCTGCCATTGTAGTAATGTTGATAATACGAGAGGTCTTCGGACTTACCATTTTTGTATAATTTCCTTTGAAAGAACAACTAGTGTGTTTTGAGTGCTTCTCCCCTATTTGGGAAGTTGGTCTGCCCGCTCCTCAGTCTGACAGATATTCTGAGAGCAGGTTCGAGTCCTCTCCTCTGGACATAAACACTGTTTCAAACTGTATACACAATAGTGGTTTTGGAAAACTGGTTCATATATCCTAAAGGCAATAGCCGAATGTGGCTCTGTAGATAATTTATTTAGCCGTTCATGATTGAAGACCTATTTCAGCCAGTTAACCAAGTTGTTGCTGTCTTAGCTAGCCGTGTTAATGACGAGCTAACGAGCACCGTTGGTCTCTGCACTACAATGTCACGCTAGTTATTACCAGCAGGTGATTTACTAGCAGGGGACTTATTGAAATATTAAGTGAATGTTTATTTTCTTACTACCTTAAAAGGTTTATATAAAAGGGTTGTACTTGTGCTCTGTATTTATGGATTAATATCACTTCACATTGAGGGTTTGTATCAATAACGTTACTGTTCCTATCTAACATATATCTTGTGTCCTACCTAACCATGTGTCACTACTGTTGTTCCTATAACAGATATCTTGTGTCCTACCTAACCATGTATCACTACTGTTGCTCCTATCTAACAGATATCTTGTGTCCTACCTAACCATGTATCACTACTGTTGTTCCTATCTAACAGATATCTTGTGTCCTATCTGTCAATGTCTGTCATCACTGTTTGATATCTTTTACTGCAGATAAAAACTGAGTCAACCTGAAGTGTGGGTGTCCGTGTGCCTTTCTTCTGGGGGTGATGTGAAGTTGGTTCCACCAGGTGTCTGTACTATATAAACACTGCTAATCCAACAATAGTGCTAGGTGTCTGTACTATATAAACACTGCTAATACAACAATAGTGCTAGGTGTCTGTACTATATAAACACTGCTAATCCAACAATAGTGCTAGGTGCCTGTACTATATAAACACTGCTAATCCAACAATAGTACTAGGTGTCTGTACTATATAAACACTGCTAATCCAACAATAGTGCTAGGTGTCTGTACTATATAAACACTGCTAATCCAACAATAGTGCTAGGTGTCTGTACTATATAAACACTGCTAATACAACAATAGTGCTAGGTGTCTGTACTATATAAACACTGCTAATACAACAATAGTGCTAGGTGTCTGTACTATATAAACACTGCTAATACAACAATAGTGCTAGGTGTCTGTACTACAGGTTCACACTCAATTAAAAATCTACATTTCTTAGATTCTTCCCAAAACTCAAACGTCCTGATGTGGTTTAATACTGTTATACTTGCTTGTATTTTTTCTGTTAAAAAAAGTTGAGAACAAAAACCTGAAATAAAAATGAGATAATTCTGAACCTGTTTCTCGTCAGTTTCTCTGTTTCAATAATAGTAATACTATTATCCTACTGAACAGTACAGCTTGGGTTGATCTACTATTATCCTACTGAACAGTACAGCTTGGGTTGGTCTACTATTATCCTACTGAACAGTACAGCTTGGGTTGGTCTACTATTATCCTACTGAACAGTACAGCTTGGGTTGGTCTACTATTATCCTACTGAACAGTACAGCTTGGGTTGGTCTACTATTATCCTACTGAACAGTACAGCTTGGGTTGGTCTACTATTATGCTACTGAACAGTACAGCTTGGGTTGGTCTACTATTATTCTACTGAACAGTACAGCTTGGGTTGGTCTACTATTATGCTACTGAACAGTACAGCTTGGGTTGGTCTACTATTATCCTACTGAACAGTACAGCTTGGGTTGGTCTACTATTATCCTACTGAACAGTACAGCTTGGGTTGGTCTACTATTATCCTACTGAACAGAACAGCTTGGGTTGGTCTACTATTATCCAACTGAACAGTACAGCTTGGGTTGGTCTACTATTATCCTACTGAACAGTACAGCTTGGGTTGGTCTACTATTATCCTACTGAACAGTACAGCATGGGTTGGTCTACTATTATCCTACTGAACAGTACAGCTTGGGTTGGTCTACTATTATCCTACTAAACAGTACAGCTTGGGTTGGTCTGCTATTATCCAACTGAACAGTACAGCTTGGGTTGATCTACTATTATCCTACTGAACAGTACAGCTTGGGTTGGTCTACTATTATCCTACTGAACAGTACAGCTTGGGTTGGTCTACTATTATCCTACTAAACAGTACAGCTTGGGTTGGTCTGCTATTATCCAACTGAACAGTACAGCTTGGGTTGGTCTACTATTATCCTACTGAACAGTACAGCTTGGGTTGGTCTACTATTATCCTACTGAACAGTACAGCTTGGGTTGGTCTACTATTATCTTACTGAACAGTACAGTTTGGGTTGGTCTACTATTATCCTACTGAACAGTACAGCTTGGGTTGGTCTACTATTATCCAACTGAACAGTACAGCTTGGGTTGGTCTACTATTATCCTACTGAACAGTACAGCTTGGGTTGGTCTACTATTATCCTACTGAACAGTACAGCTTGGGTTGGTCTACTATTATCCTACTGAACAGTACAGCTTGGGTTGGTCTACTATTATCCTACTGAACAGTACAGCTTGGGTTGGTCTACTATTATCCTACTGAACAGTACAGCTTGGGTTGGTCTACTATTATCCTACTGAACAGTACAGCTTGGGTTGGTCTACTATTATCCTACTGAACAGTACAGCTTGGGTTGGTCTACTATTATCCTACTGAACAGTACAGCTTGGGTTGGTCTACTATTATCCTACTGAACAGTACAGCTTGGGTTGGTCTACTATTATCCTACTGAACAGTCCAGCTTGGGTTGGTCTACTATTATCCTACTGAACAGTACAGCTTGGGTTGGTCTACTATTATCCTACTGAACAGTACAGCTTGGGTTGGTCTACTATTATCCTACTGAACAGTACAGCTTGGGTTGGTCTACTATTATCCTACTGAACAGTACAGCTTGGGTTGGTCTACTATTATCCTACTGATCAGTACAGCTTGGGTTGGTCTACTATTAATCCTACTGAACAGTACAGCTTGGGTTGGTCTACTATTATCCTACTGAACAGTACAGCTTGGGTTGGTCTACTATTATCCTACTGAACAGGACAGCTTGGGTTGGTCTACTATTATCCTACTGAACAGTACAGCTTGGGTTGGTCTACTATTATCCTACTGAACAGTACAGCTTGGGTTGGTCTACTATTATCCTACTGAACAGTACAGCTTGGGTTGGTCTACTATTATCCTACTGAACAGTACAGCTTGGGTTGGTCTACTATTATCCTACTGAACAGTACAGCTTGGGTTGGTCTACTATTATCCTACTGAACAGTACAGCTTGGGTTGGTCTACTATTATCCTACTAAACAGTACAGCTTGGGTTGGTCTACTATTATCCTACTGAACAGTACAGCTGGGTTGGTCTACTATTATCCTACTGAACAGTACAGCTTGGGTTGGTCTACTATTATCCTACTAAACAGTACAGCTTGGGTTGGTCTACTATTATCCTACTGAACAGTACAGCTTGGGTTGGTCTACTATTATGCTACTGAACAGTACAGCTTGGGTTGGTCTACTATTATCCTACTGAACAGAACAGCTTGGGTTGGTCTACTATTATCCTACTGAACAGTACAGCTTGGGTTGGTCTACTATTATCCTACTGAACAGTACAGCTTGGGTTGGTCTACTATTATCCCTATGAACAGTACAGCATGGGTTGGTCTACTATTATCCTACTGAACAGTACAGCTTGGGTTGGTCTACTATTATCCTACTAAACAGTACAGCTTGGGTTGG
>NW_022264437.1:0-29186 GCF_002021735.2 Oncorhynchus kisutch
ACACAACAGCCTCTGAATACCCCATATACTCAAAACAGATCGATATTGTTGACAAGTTTATAATAGGCAAACTCAACCTTAGTCTCGCTGCCAACATTCCCTCCAGCATTCCCACCACATCCACAGACCCTGTCCCCAAATGCTGTCTCTTCGGGTCTTCCATATCGCTAATTTCTCTGCCCCTAACACAAAATTAAGCAACACAACTACACCCCCTTTTAACTGAACCTGTACTTTGGCCCAAATATATACAGTTGGGAAGAGAAAACCTCTCCCAACGTTGAGAACCAATCAGTGATCAGTTCAATCATCCCGACCAACCTGGAACACAGTAAAAACAGATGTGCCCGAGATTCAGACTCAGCACAGAATGGACACCCCTCCCCAACAGTAGGGTCCAGGTGTACCAGATGCATGTTGGTGGCTATAGCTCCATGTATTATCCTCCATTGGAGGTCAGCTGTCCTCTTATCAATAGGCAGTTTGTATAATGATCGCCAACAGCCTTTTGGAGAGGCACCTGGACCAAGCACACCCGCCCACCTCGTCGATTTTACCCCTTCCAGGGAAGAGGCATGGGACACCTTTACACATTTGGTACATGGCCTTCTTTCCCACCTCCTTGAACTCCCCCAGCTCCGGGGTATCGAAGGAAAGCAGCATCCCCACATCCTCGAATGCCCCCATCGCAGCACTAACAATCAGTGCAGGGAACACATAATCCAGACCCTCCTTCCACCGATCAGAATTGGAAGTGTCAGTCACATACTGCAGATGAAGCACTGGCAAGGAGTCGCAGACCTCAGCGGCGACCTTCCTCAGTAGGCGAGATGATCGGATCCCCGCTCTTTCTCCCAGCTCCTCCAACGATCTGCTCCTGCTCCGCATCAGATGATCCAGCTTGGTACACCCCACAGGCATGAACGTAGGCTAGCTGAACCCAGAGCACGGGACTGGAAGGCAGTGTTGTGAAAAGAGGCTCTTCAAAAAGCCACATCCCTGGTGGCGTGCAGGCCTTACAGGACTTGACAAGGACTCTCCAAGCCTGCATAGCAGACTCATAAAATGGAGTCAGGCCAGGCAAATCACCCCCCTCCAGCTTTAAGAGGAAAAGGTGCTTGTCTAAGCCCAAACAGCCCAGTCTCCTCATCAATGTGTATGCTGTTTCGACCCAGCTAAAACCGTCTCTGTACAACAATCTCTGGGCTGCTTGGAGCCGGAAAGCCATGATCCTAGAGGAAATGTCCACCAGGCCTTGCCCACCCTTGTGCAGTGGCAGGTACAGGGCTGCAGCTTTAATCCAGTGTTGTCCAGACCAGAAGAAATTGACAGACAGTGCTATCGTGGGACCCTTCATTACACCTGGCACAGAGAAACCAGTAAGCTTCGCTCTTAAAAACAAAGCATTGGTTCAATCGCCAGACTATATAACTGCCCTGAAATTGGGCATCCCTGCCTGATGCCCCTTTGGACAGGGATGGGGCAACTCAAACCACCCCCACCTTCACCATACACGAGGCCCCAGCATACAGTAAATTCATCCAAGACAAAAAAATCCCCAAACCCAAAGGCTTTCATTGTTTTAAACAAGTCCACATGATCAAAAGCCTTCTCCTGATCCAAAGAAAGTAAACCCACATTTACATCAGACAGTTTACAAATGTCTAAAAACATCTCTTATCAGAAACAAGTTGTCAACAATAGAGCGATCAGGTTCACAGTAGGACTGGTCCTTGTGGATCAACAATCCCAGATACTCTTTCAACCTGTTTGAGAGACATTTAGAAACAATTTTGTATTCAGCGCACAGCAAAGCAACAGGTCTCCAATTTTTTAAGAGAGCCAAATCCCCCTTTTTTGGCAACAGTGAAAGCACCGCACATTGACAGGATTCAGGAAGAGAACCCTCATGAAAAAGAATCACACACCACTTCATAAAAATCCTCCCCAATAGACCCCCAAAAGTGCTTATAAAACTCAGATGGTAAACCATCGATGCCAGGGGCTCGGCCTGTTGAGAGCTGCATAACTGCTGTGGACAGCTCTTGCAGTGTAATGTCAGAGTCCAATGCGACTCTCTGCTCAGGTCCCAATTGAGGAAGACCGTGTAACAACTGTTCAGTACACAGAGAGTCACAATCCTCCACCTTATAGAAGGCCGAGTAGAATCCACGGCATGTTGACGCATTTCAACTGTCATCCGTGGTCACCTTCCCATCAGGGAGACGAAGGCAGATCATCTGTTTATGTTGCAATGTCGACCTGTCCTAGTGGTCACCTTCCCATCAGGAAGACGAAGGCAGACCATCTGTTTATGTTGCAATGTCGACTGTCCTAGGTTTTTTTTTAAAGCGCTAGGAGCATCCATATCCTCGAGGGAAGCAAAATGAGACCTAATCAAGGCACCCTTCACTCTTTCATGCAGAAACGACCTCAGTTCATGTCTCTTGTCCTGTAAGTTCATGACTAATTCAGGGTCATTCTGAGTGAGCAGCTTCAATTCAATAGACTTGATGTCCTGTTCAAGGCCTTGATAGTCTCTTTAACTTCAATTTTGAGACAGAGCAGTATACTTTGACAAAATGCTCGTATTGTCCTTCCCAACCTCCCACCATTGTCTCTAGAACCTCCCACCATGGTCTCTAGAAACCTCCCACCATTGTCTCTAGAACCTCCCACATTGTCTCTAGAACCTCCACCATCGTCTCAATGACTCAACATTCCCTTTTGTAACCCTCCATTTTTCCAAAACAACAAAAACCTGTCACAAAACATACATCATGTAACAACGTAACATTAAAATACCAGTAAGGTGATGACCTTCGTGACTGGACAAGTGCATATCAACAAGTAGCAATATGGTGATCAGAGAAACCCACAGGAGTCATGGCACACTTTCCAACCCTACTACAGTAATTGCTCAGATAATACAACCTGTCTAACCTTCCAACCCTACTACAGTATTGCTCAGATACATACAACCTGTCTAACCTTCCAACCCTACTAGAGTAGTGATCAGATACATACAACCTGTCTAAACTTGCCTGCACTGACACGACC
This sequence comes from Oncorhynchus kisutch, assembly GCF_002021735.2. NCBI lineage: Eukaryota > Metazoa > Chordata > Actinopteri > Salmoniformes > Salmonidae > Oncorhynchus > Oncorhynchus kisutch. The sequence continues at coordinate 3,061 of NW_022264437.1, forward strand.
TCCTCATACATTTTAACCATGTACACTGCCTAACTTTCGCAATGCTTACTCTCCACACATCAGAAAAGCTCAAACTCAGTTAATAGGCCAGACAGGCAAGTGTCTGACCGCAGGTGAGGTTCTTCAGCAGTGCGGTCAACAGTAAAATCCACTGTACAATTCCAGTCACCCTCTAAAACCATACACCCCTCTTGCTCACACTGTCTTAAGGTGTCCTTTATTTGATCAAATACAGCAATACGCTCTGTACCCTCATTAGGAGCATAAACATACAAAAACAACACACAAAAACACAACATCCACCTTGGACCAATAAAACCCGACCCTTGACATTCTCTGTTGTAGATACCACAGTCACCCCTAAGCCTGAGGAAAACAAGATTGCCACCCCAGCACTGAAATTAGTACCATGACTGAGTATATGCTGCCCCTCCACCACATACCCCAGTCAACTCATTTTCCTCATCAACTATGTTGTCTCCTGTAGGAAAACTACATTAAGCCTTTTGTTTTATTACTTCTAATACCCAAGCCCTCTTATCCTGTCCCTCCCACATTAATACTGAGAGAACCGACCCTTAGTACCCTCCATGTAGAAAAGGAGAAAGGAAAAGCAGAAGAAACCACAGAGAAACCAAAGAGAAAAAGACCCCTATGAAGCATGATCATCATCATTATTTTAATCTCTCTTAACCTGAACCACGTTTCCCACCACCTTTTTGCTGCTGCAACAGCAGTAATACATTTCCTCAAGCGAAACCGCTTCTTCTCTAACCCCACCGTCTTCTGTAACATCCCAGCTGACCTCACAAACTTATCAATAATCTGCCAATTTGACAGATTTCCCAAAAGTCTGATCCAGAAACTCATTTACCTCCTCTAGATCGTAAATTGAGTCCTCACCAGCAGCTGTCATATCTAAAGAGATATCCATATCCTTCTCCTGATCCTCAGCTGAGACCACAGACAACTGACTCCCCTCTACACATCCCTTTCAACACTCCCCACTTGCGCCTCATCACTCTTACCAGGCATCTCCTCCACTACCTGGGAGACTAGCCCCACCCTGAACATCACTACTCATAGTGGGCATCTCCTCCACTACCTGGGACCCTAGCTCCACATGAACCCCAGCACTCGTAGTGGGTATATCCTCCACTACCTGGGAGCCTAGCTCCACATGAACCCCAGCACTCGTAGTGGGTATATCCTCCACTACCTGGGAGCCTAGCTCCACATGAACCCCAGCACTCGTAGTGGGTATATCCTCCACTACCTGGGAGCCTAGCTCCACATGAACCCCAGCACTCGTTTTGGGCATCTCCTCCACTACCTGGGAGCCTAGCTCCACATGAACCCCCTCCTGTACCCCGTTACTCGTAGTGGGCATTCTCCTCCACTACCTGGGAGCCTAGCTCCACATGAACCCCCTCCTTTAACCCGAGCACTCGTACTGGGCACCTCCTCCACTACCTGGGAGCCTAGCTCCACATGAACCCCCTCCTTTAAACCTAGCACTCGTACTGGGCACCTGTTCACCAGTCTGAGGAACTGGCTCTATAGATACATCCTTACCTTCTACAACAATACTTTTCTGCTGCATAACATTTCCCTATAATACAAGTTACAACTCCGTGCCCTCAACACGGATAACTTGTTCCTCAGCAACAGGTGCTTGTGGCTGCTCTGCCGCTGTCGGCCCACCTCTCCCTACATCAGTGGGCCCAGGCGTTACGAGGACCACCTACGCCCCTCTCTCTGCCTTCTCCCTTTTTGGGCAAGCATGTCGCTTATGACCAATATCCCCACACTCAAAACACCGTTGACTACCCGTACTAGCATAAGCCATATACAGTCTGTTGTCATACTTGATTTTAAACGATAACTCTAAAGTCTGCTCCGGTGTGTCCAAAACATAAACACCTGTCGCCGAAATGACATAACCTGTTTCAACGCCGGGTGTTTGCAACCCAACGGGACAACCTTAATTGAACTGGTGAACTTCCCAAACCTTAATAGCTTGCGCTCCAATAGCTCATCGGGAATAAACGGGGGTACATTCAAAATTGTTACCCTTGTTGATGGAGAAAAAAGCAGGGTAACTAGAATAAACATTCCTTTAAGAAGTACGCCATAATCAACCATCCGATCTACCAGACACTCTTCTTTAAGAAATACACCATGCTCAACCATCCGCTCTACCAGACACTCTTCTTTAAGAAATACACCATGCTCAACCATCCGCTCTACCAGACACTCTTCTTTAAGAAATACACCATGCTCAACCATCCGATCTACCAGACACTCTTCTTTAAGAAATACACCATGCTCAACCATCCGATCAACTAGACACTCTCCTTTAAGAAGTACCATCCGATCTACAAGACACTCTCCTTTAAGAAGTACACCATCCGATCTACAAGACACTCTCCTTTAAGAAGTACCATCCGATCTACAAGACACTCTCCTTTAAGAAGTACACCATCCGATCTACAAGACACTCTCCTTTAAGAAGTACCATATGATCTACAAGACACTCTCCTTTAAGAAGTACACCATGCTCAACCATACGATCAACCAGACTCTCCTTTAAGAAGTACCATCCGATCAAGAAGACACTCTTCTTTAAGAAGTACCATCCGATCTACAAGACACTCTTCTTTAAGAAGTACCATACGATCTACAAGACACTCTCCTTTAAGAAGTACCATACGATCTACAAGACACTCTTCTTTAAGAAATACCATCCGATCTACAAGACACTCTTCTTTAAGAAATACCATCCGATCTACAAGACACTCTTCTTTAAGAAGTACCATAAGATCTACAAGACACTCTTCTTTAAGAAGTACCATCCGATCTACAAGACACTCTTCTTTAAGAAGTACCATACGATCTACAAGACACTCTTCTTTAAGAAATACCATCCGATCTACAAGACACTCTTCTTTAAGAAGTACCATACGATCTACAAGACACTCTTCTTTAAGAAATGCCATCCGATCTACAAGACACTCTTCTTTAAGAAGTACCATCCGATCTACAAGACACTCTTCTTTAAGAAGTACCATCCGATCTACAAGACACTCTTCTTTAAGAAGTACCATCCGATCTACAAGACACTCTTCTTTAAGAAGTACCATCCGATCTACAAGACACTCTTCTTTAAGAAATACCATCTGATCTACAAGACACTCTCCTTTAAGAAATACCACCACCGCTTTATTCATCCGGGACGCATAAGCAACATTCTCATATCCCACCTTCTCTCCTACGGTGACCAGAAACTCCTCCACAGTGACAGTAGCTTCAGTAACACACCTAAAGCCGTGCCGAAGTGACAGGGACGGCATCCCAATTCGGGCTGCCATCCCTGCCAAAATCAGGGTAATTTCGATACGAAAAACAAATACTTAATTCTACCACAACAAAAATTATAACCTTAATCATGCACAGAAGAAAACCAAAAAAAGCCACCAAGAAATAGAAAACCGAAAGAAAGTTGTGAATATCTAACTCTCCACAACACACGCACTCCTTCGCTCATACAATTCCCAGCATGCACCAAACACTCCCAGCATGCAGAGGGAGAGAGAGAGAAAGAGAGAGAGAGATGACGTGGTGCACATATCTGCACATACTGTATGTGACTTAGTACGCAATTTTCAGGGACCACTTATGGCTCGTGATTGCTACTTTAGGAACTACTAGCTAAAAAGTATACATAACTACTGGAGAATCTCTTTAAACAGCTGAGATCCGCCCATAGAGTTAGACAGATGGCACATATTTGCATCGTTGCCATAATGGCTTCTGTGACTGAAAAAGCCCCACCAAGTTGATGACTTCAAAAGGTGTAACTCCTCAATGGTGATGTCCATGCTAAAATAGGATTTAAGGCAAGTGGGCCCTCTATAAAACTCTATGGCCTGGCCTGCAATTGAATGATACTGGTTACGGATAGAGGGGCCGAGGCATGTGGGTCTTGTTTCAACTCTGGTACCTACAGGTAGAATATGATACCATTCCAACTTATGCCTAGACCCTGTGGTTGTGGCTACGGAGACCCTACGGTTGTGGCTATGAAGACCCTGTGGTTGTGGCTATGGAGACCCTGTGGTTGTGGCTATGGAGACCCTGTGGTTGTGGCTATGGAGACCCTGTGGTTGTGGCTATGGAGACCCTGTGGTTGTGGCTATGGAGACCCTGTGGTTGTGGCTACGGAGACCCTGTGGTTGTGTCTATGGAGACCCTGTGGTTGTGTCTATGGAGACCCTGTGGTTGTGTCTATGGAGACTCTGTGGTTGTAGCTATGGAGACCCTGTGGTTGTGGCTATGGAGACCCTGTGGTTGTGGCTATGGAGACCCTGTGGTTGTGGCTATGGAGACCCTGTGGTTGTGGCTACGGAGACCCCTTGGTTGTGTCTATGGAGACCCTGTGGTTGTGGCTATGGAGACCCTGTGGTTGTGGCTATGGAGACCCTGTGGTTGTGTCTATGGAGACCCTGTGGTTGTGTCTATGGAGACCCTGTGGTTGTGTCTATGGAGACCCTGTGGTTGTGGCTACGGAGACCCTGTGGTTGTGGCTATGGAGACTCTGTGGTTGTGGCTATGGAGACCCTGTAGTTGTGGCTATGAAGACCCTGTGGTTGTGGCTACGGAGACCCTGTGGTTGTGTCTATGGAGACCCTGTGGTTGTGTCTATGGAGACCCTGTGGTTGTGTCTATGGAGACCCTGTGGTTGTGGCTACGGAGACCCTGTGGTTGTGTCTATGGAGACTCTGTGGTTGTGTCTATGGAGACCCTGTGGTTGTGGCTAGAGAGACTGTGAATATACCATACAGGTGCAGTGGGGATGACACTTGTTAAAAAGGAGGCTTGACCTCAAATGTGGGATCACAGTTCAAAGTTCTGACCCCTTTCCGTTGGTGTGTTTGTGCTGAATAGAGGCCTCAGTCCTGGCTCTCCAGACAGCCTATGGGGTTTGAATGGTGCTAACTTACAACATAATTCACTACTGTGGAATCCAGCTTTGTTTCACGTTCTCTGTATTGTATGTTTCTGTTGTTGTTGTTGTTGTTGTTTTCTCATATGTAATTGTAGATTAACATTTTGTTGGGCTGATTATTTAATACAGAAAAGTAGCTGCTTTTTTATGATTAATTGTTGCAACCTGCTTCAACTGCTATGTTACTGACATAGTGCAAATACGCTTAAATATTCCTGTACTGTACGTTATTGTAGTTGCACATATGTTTGGTACATAAACTGCCACTACATGTATTTTATGGTGCTGATTCAGTTTAAATACAGTTTGAACTGTTAATACCTAAATAAATGAATGTGTTGTTTTACAGGGATTTAACCATTTTAGTTTTTTTGTTAATGTGCCTTATAGTCATTCTATACCTGTACTGTTATACAGTGATACTCCAAGATTCACAGACAAATGTGACCTTAACAGAAATCTGAGTACAAATCTGAATGATTGGAAATACATATATTTTTAAAATCTACTGTAAGTTGATTCGTTTTATTTTTGACATAATAAAATGTGATTTTACATGGAGACTAATACGATGTTATGTTTCTGAAATTGATTTTCTTCTCCTCTTTTATTGTGTTGTTAAAACCGCTGACTTTAGAAACAGTTGAAATGGGCTCATGCAGAACCAACCAGCTTCAGCAGAATTCAATGAGAGAGAGTTGGCTGAAGTGTTGAATGAGAAAGGCAGCTTCAGCAGAATTCAATGAGAGAGAGTTGGCTGAAGTGTTGAATGACCAAGGCAGCTTCAGCAGAATTCAATGAGAGAGAGTTGGCTGAAGTGTTGAATGAGAAGGCAGCTTCAGCAGAATTCAATGAGAGAGAGTTGGCTGAAGTGTTGAATGACCAAGGCAGCTTCAGCAGAATTCAATGAGAGAGAGTTGGCTGAAGTGTTGAATGACAAAGGCAGCTTCAGCAGAATTCAATGAGAGAGAGTTGGCTGAAGTGTTGAATGACCAAGGCAGCTTCAGCAGAATTCAATGAGAGAGAGTTGGCTGAAGTGTTGAATGACCAAGGCAGCTTCAGCAGAATTCAATAAGAGAGAGTTGGCTGAAGTATTGAATGACAAAGGCAGCTTCAGCAGAATTCAATGAGAGAGAGTTGGCTGAAGTGTTGAATGACCAAGGCAGCTTCAGCAGATTTCAATGAGAGAGAGTTGGCTGAAGTGTTGAATGAGAAAGGCAGCTTCAGCAGAATTCAATGAGAGAGAGTTGGCTGAAGTGTTGAATGACAAAGGCAGCTTCAGCAGAATTCTAGAACAAGAAAGCGTCAATCAGATTCTAGACATGAAATGTCAGAAGAATTCTATGAGAACATTGGAAGAGTTTATAATAAGAAATCTTCCACAGAATTCTAGACATGACAGCTTCAGCGAAATTTGATCAGAATTATACGAGACAATGTTGGCAGAATTCCATAATGAGAAAGCTTCAACACAATTGTAGACTTAAAAAGTTCAGCAAAGTTCTATGAGAGAACATTGGCACATTTTTGGAACAAGAGAGCTTCAATAGAATCCTAGAATGAGTACGCTTTAGCAGCAATCTAAAATGAAAAAGCATTGGCAGAATTGTAGAATGAAGAAGCAACAGCAGAGTTCTAAAACAAAGAAGTTGTGACAGAATTTCAGGAAAGGAGCATCAACAGACTTTTAGTATGATCACGCCTTGGTGAGTCTGTTTTCATACTCGGTATATTTCAATATTCTGTCTGACAGCCCTACATATCTACTGCTCACTTCATGTATAGCACTAAATGAGAATGTCGGGTTCTACTCATTCTAACTCTATACTATGGCCATCTGGCTTGCTCTCATTAACGGCTTTGAGGTGAGGTGGCGGGAGAGGATAAAGGGAAAGGTTGCGTTTTCTCTCCCTCTCTCTGTGATGAGTGGAAATGTGATAAATCTCAGGACACAGTAAAGGTTGGAGTGCATTTTAGCCGCTTCCTGTGCACTTTGACCCCTCCCTCCATTAGGACCTGCTCCACGGTTTTCAGATATTTTATCATCCACTTGCCTCTTCCTTCTCTCTCAGTCTCTCTGTCTCTGTCTCTCTGTCTCTCTCTCTCTCTCTCTCTCTCTCTCTCTCTCTCTCTGTCTCTCTCTCTCTCTCTGTCTGTCTGTCTCTCTCTCTGTCTCTGTCTCTGTCTCTCGCTCTCGCTCTCTCTGCCTCTGTCTCTCTGTCTCTGTCTCTGTCTCTGTCTGTCTCTGTCTCTGTCTCTCTCTCTCTCTCTCTCTCTCTCTCTCTCTCTCTCTCTCTCTCTCTGTCTCTCTCTCTCTCTGTCTCTCTCTCTGTCTCTCTCTCTCTGTCTCTCTCTCTGTCTCTGTCTCTCTGTCTCTCTCTCTGTCTCTCTGTCTCTCTCTGTCTCTCTGTCTCTGTCTCTGTCTCTGTCTCTCTGTCTCTCTCTCTCTCTCTCTCTCTTCTCTGTCAAGCAGGTTGAAAAGTGGTGATAAATGTTTCCTGTCAGACTTGGTCTCTCTCAGGAGTGGATTGGGAGGTTTTCTTTTTCAAAGACTCAAGGATATGTTGTTTTAACCCTCACAAGGCTGCTGGCCCAGACGTCATCCCCAGCCGCGTCCTCAGAGCATGCGCAGACCAACTGGCTGGTGTGTTTATGGACATATTCAATCGCTCCCTATCCCAGTCTGCTGTCCCCACATGCTTCAAGGTGGCTACCATTGTTCCTGTACACAAGAAGGCAAAGATAACTGAACTAAATGACTACCGCACCGTAGCACTCACCTCTGTCATCATGAAGTGCTTTAACAGACTAGTTTAACAGACTAGGATCATATCACCTCCACCTTACCGGCCACCCTAGACCCACTTCAGTTTGCATACCGCCCCAACAGGTCCCCAGACCATGCAATCGCCATCACGCTGCACACTGCCCTATCACATCTGGACAAGAGGAATACCTATGTAAGAATGCTGTTCATTGACTACAGCTCAACATTCAACACCATAGTACCCTCCAAGCTCATCATCAAGCTTGAGGCCCTGGGACTCAAACCCACCCTGTGCAATTGGGTCCTGGACTTTCTGACGGGCCGCACCCAGGTGGTGAAGGTAGGAAAAAGCATCTCCACTTTGCTGACCCTCAACAATGGGGCCTCACAAGGGTGCGTGCTCAGCCCCCTCCTGTACTCCCTGTTCACCCACGACTACGTGGCCATGCACGCCTCCAACTCAATCATCAAGTTTGCAGACGACACAAGAGTAGTGGGCTTGATTACCAACAACGACGAGAAGGCCTACAGGGAGGAGGTGAGGGCCCTCGGAGTGTGGTGCAAGGAAAACAACCTCTCACTCAACGTCAACGAAACAAAGGAGATGATCGTGGACTTCGGGAAACTGCAGGAGCACCCCCCCTATCCACATCGAAGGGACAAATCAAATCAAATGTTATTAGTCACGTGCGCCAAATACAACAGGTGTAGTAGACCTTACAGTGAAATGCTTACTTACAGGCTAAAAAACAACAGTAAAAAGACAGTGAATAATAACAGTAGCGAGGGTGTATACAGTAGAGAGGCTGTATACAGTAGAGAGACTATATACAGTAGAGAGGCTGTATACAGTAGAGAGACTATATACAGTAGAGAGGCTGTATACAGTAGAGAGGCTATATACAGTAGAGAGGCTGTATACAGTAGAGAGACTATATACAGTAGAGAGGCTGTATACAGTAGAGAGGCTATATACAGTAGAGAGGCTGTATACAGTAGAGGCTGTATACAGTAGAGAGGCTATATACAGTAGAGAGGCTATATACAGTAGAGAGGCTGTATACAGTAGAGAGGCTATATACAGTAGAGAGGCTGTATACAGTAGAGAGACTATATACAGTAGAGAGGCTGTATACAGTAGAGAGGCTATATACAGTAGAGAGGCTGTATACAGTAGAGAGGCTGTATACAGTAGAGAGACTATATACAGTAGAGAGGCTGTATACAGTAGAGAAGCTGTATACAGTAGAGGTTGTATACAGTAGAGAGGCTATATAGAGTAGAGAGGCTGTATACAGTAGAGGCTATATACAGTAGAGAGGCTGTATACAGTAGAGAGGCTATATACAGTAGAGAGGCTGTATACAGTAGAGAGGCTATATACAGTAGAGAGGCTGTATACAGTAGAGAGGCTATATACAGTAGAGAGGCTGTATACAGTAGAGAGGCTGTATACAGTAGAGAGGCTATATACAGTAGAGGCTGTATACAGTAGAGGCTGTATACAGTAGAGAGGCTATATACAGTAGAGAGGCTATATACAGTAGAGAGGCTGTGTTGCCCGGTTAGCCAATGTGCCGGGGGCACTGGTTGGTCGGGCCAATTGATGGTAGTATGTACATGTGAATGTATAGTTAAAGTGACTATGCATATATGATAAACCGAGAGTAGCAGCAGCGTAAAAGAGAGGGGGGGGGGTAGCCTGTTCAGGAGTCATATGGCTTATGGCTTGGGGGTAAAAACTGTTGAGAAGCCATTTTGTACTAGACTTGGCACTCCGGTACCGCTTGCCATGCGGTAGTAGAGAGAACAGTCTATGACTGCGGTGGCTTGGGTCTTTGACAATTTTTAGGGCCTTCCTCTGACACCGCCTGGTGTAGAGATCCTGGATGGCAGGCAGCTTAGCCCCATTGATGTACTGGGCCGTACGCACTACCCTCTGTAGTGCCTTGCGGTCGGAGGCCGAGCAATTGCCGTACCAGGCAGTGATGCAACCCGTCAGGGTGCTCTCGATGTTGCAACTATAGAACCTTTTGAGGGTCTGAGGACCCATGCCAAATCTTTTTAGTTTCCCGAGGGGTAATAGGCTTTGTCGTGCCCTCTTCACGACTGTCTTGGTGTGTTTGGACCATTCTAGTTTGTTGGTGATGTGGACACCAAGGAACTTGAAGCTCGCAACCTGCTCCACTACAGCCCCATTGATGAGAATAGGGGCGTGCTCTGTCCTCCTTTTCCTGTAGTCCACAATCATCTCCTTTGTCTTGGTTACGTTGAGGGATAGGTTGTTATTCTGGCACCACCCGGCCAGGTCTCTGACCTCCTCCTTATAGACTGTCTCGTCGTTGTCGTTGATCAGGCCTACCACTGTTGTGTCGTCTGCAAACTTAATGATGGTGTTGGAGTCGTGCCTGGCCATGCAGTCATGGGTGAACAGGGAGTACAGGGGGGGACTGAGCACGCACTCCTGGGGGGCTCCAGTGTTGAGGATCAGTATGGCAGATGTGTTTCTACCTATCCTCACCACCTGGGGGCAGCAGAGAAGGTGTAAAGTTTTAAGGTCCTCAGCGTACACATCACAGACAAACTGAAATGGTGCACCCACACAGACAGTGTGGTGAGGAAGGCGCAACATTGTCTCTTCAACCTCACGAGGCTGTAGAAATGTGGCTTGTCACCCAAAACCCTGACAAACTTTTACAGATGCACAATCTAGAGCATCCTGTCGGGCTGTATCACAGCCTGGTACGGCAACTGCACCACCCTCAACGGCAATGCTCTCCAGAGGGAGGTGCGGTCTGCACAACGCATCACTGGGGGCAAACTACCTGCCCTCCATGACACCTACAGCACCCGATGTCACAGGAAGGCCAAAATTATCATCAAGGACATCAACCACCCAAGCCACTGCCTGTTCACACCGAGGTCATCCAGAAGGCGAGGTCAGTATAGGTACATCAAAGCTGGGACTGAGAGACTGAAAAACAGCTTCTATCTCAAGGTCATCAGACTGCTAAACAGCAATCACTAACTCAGAGAGGCTGCTGCCTACATTGAGACCCAATCACTAGCCACATTAATAAATGTACAATGCACTCTAAATAAAGCCACTTTAATTATGTTTACATATCTTACATTACTCATATCACATGTATATACTGTATTTTATACCATCTATTGCACCTTCGCCATCACTTACATGTACATATTCAGCCCTTTAGATATGTGTGTATTAGGTAGTTGTTGGGGAATTGATAGATTATGTGTTAGATATTACTGTTAGATATTATTGTTAGATATTACTGTATTGTCGGAACTAGAAGCACAAGCATTTCGCTACACTCACATTAACATCTGCTAACCATGTGTATGTGACATTTAAAAAAAAAAAAAAATTATTTGCTCTGATCAAAAGTCCTGCAGGCTCTAGTTTTGTCTCATCTTCATTATTGTCCAGTCGTGTGGCCGAGTGCTTCAAGGAAAGACCTAGTTAAGCTGCAGCTGGCCCAGAACAGAGCGGCACGTCTTGCTCTTCATTGTAATCAGAGGGCTGATATAAATACTATGCTGCCAGTCTCTCTTGGCTAAGAGTTGAGGAGAGACTGACTGCATCACTTCTTCTTTTCATAAGAAACATTCATGTTTTTGAAAATCCCAAATTGTTTGCATTGTCACATTACACACAGCACTGACACACACACACACACACACTTACCCCACCAGACATGCCACCAGGGGACTTTTCACAGTCCCCAAATCCAGAACAAATTCAAGAAAGCGTACAGTATTATATAGAGCCATTATTGCATGGAACTCCCTTACATCTCATATTGATCAAATGAAAAGCAAACCCCAATTTTTTTTGGGGGGGGGCTGCTGCCTCTCGTGCCTGCTTCACTGACTTGCCTCCTCATGTCGCCGCCGCTCAGGACGGCGATACTACCCAGCCTGCCTCCAGGTTCCCTTACCGTCCAGGATCTCCTCCCATGTCCAGGGTCCCTTACCGTCCAGGATCTCCTCCCATGTCCAGGATTCCCTTTCACCACGCTGCTTGGTCCTTTGGTGGTGGGAAGTTCTGTCACGGTCGTTTTGTAGGGTTTATTGTTTTGTTGGCGTCATTTTAAATAAAGGATAAATGTACGCTCACCACGCCGCACTTTGGTCCAGTTCTTTCACCGGCCGTGACACTACTCCCCATGTGTGTCACATGAGATGACGCTGGAGGGACGAAGCAGGTACGGGGAGTAAAACATTTAATAAATCACGGACATAAAACGAGACAGGAACAGCGTCAGCAAACGAATACTAAAGACTAAAACAATACAATGCAGCAGTGGGGAACAGAGCAGGGAACTGACAAATATAGAGGAGGTAATAAACAGGTGATGAGGAACTGACAAATATAGATGAGGAAATAAACAGGTGATGAGGAACTGACAAATATAGGGGAGGAAATAAACAGGTGATGAGGAACTGACAAATATAGTGGAGGTAATAAACAGGTGATGAGGACCTGACAAATATAGAGGAGGAAATAAACAGGTGATGAGGAACTGACAAATATAGGGGAGGAAATAAACAGGTGATGAGGAACTGACAAATATAGTGGAGGTAATAAACAGGTGATGAGGGACTGACAAATATAGTGGAGGTAATAAACAGGTGATGAGGAACTGACAAATATTTGGGAGGAAATAAACAGGTGATGAGGAACTGACAAATATAGATGAGGAAATAAACAGGTGATGAGGAACTGACAAATATAGGGGAGGAAATAAACAGGTGATGAGTGAGTCCAGGTGAGTCCACTAACGCTGATGCGCGTGATAAGGGAAGGCAGGTGAGCTTGATGGATGGCAGGAGTGCGTGATGCAGGGCAACCTGGCGCCCTCAAGCGCCAGGGGGAGGGAAGAGCGGGAGCAGACGTGACAATGTGCTCCTGTGTCCTAGTGTTTTCTTGATAGTTTAGTAATAAAATAACCAAAACTGGAAACTTTGTCTTCAACCATCATTCCTGCGTTCTTACAGATGCACAATAGTGGCAACATCAGTCGTCAACCTCGCCTAAGATACAGTTCACCCTAGTCTTTTTCTTTATGGTCCTTCCAGACAGATCTGATTGCTGTCTTCTTCCGGACACAAAACAATCTGGTCTATGGCGCACACAAGGAACAAAGAGTATGAGGAAAGCTCCCACACCTCATAGAACTGCATGTGTAACCCATCAGACTTCACAAGCACCTGGTTCAGCCGAAACCCCCTTCCAGAACCAGCAGTCCCTCCGAACCTTCTTACAGGCATCCCCCCTCAACCTCCTCCTGCCCAAGCAATGGCACCAGCTATCCATGCCTCCACAGCAAAACGACCTGAAAAATTCCCAGGAGCCACCCTGGCTCCACGTCCAGGGGCCACCCTGGCTCCGCGTCCAGGAGCTGAGCCGGCTCCGATCCCTTCAAACCACCTTCCTGTTGCTAACGTGCCAGCCACTCCTTAACCCAGCCTAAGATAGTCTACCCTAGTCCTTTAACAGCATGATGCTTTACACACACACAGGGAGGATGGTAGCTATGTCTTTCTACAGTGTATATCTCCCCAGTGGAGTAGATATGGTGATGGACTGTTTCTGTAATCCCAAAGGGCCCGTCTGTGAATGGAGATATCTGAGGACGTGTTCTTTGTAATGTCTGGTATGGAATAAATGGTGCAGTATCAGAAGCATTGAAACCGTGTTTCATACCTTTCCGTCCATTCTAGTGATTACGATGAGCCCGTGCTCCTTGTGAACACAGTTAGCCTGGGTTCCTATGTGTTTCTGCTTAAGGGCAGAACTACACTGAAAATGTTCCGGCAGGATTGTTTGCAACCGCTGAATCGGTGGTGTACAACAGGAAGTTCGCTACATTGATTTAAAACTCAATTCATTGATTTAACCTTTGAAATCCATTCATCATTCATCTTAATATATACACTTCAGCAGATGCTTTATCCAGAGTGAGTGACAGTCATGCAAACATTTTCATATGGGTTTTTCCAGCGGGAACCAAATCCAATCTTTGCTGAAGAATTTTAAACAAATGTGCAAAATCAGGTGGAAATAAATAGTAAAACAAAAAGTGACGGAACCCAATTGAATTATTCTAGAATGTCAATGTCTGCGTCGCAAATAGCACTCTATACTGCTTTTTCACCAAGGCCTATGGGCCATGATCAAGAGTAGGGCACTATATAGGGAATAGGGTGCCATTTCGGGTGCAGGCAATGGCTCCTTTTGTTGGTCTGTCTAATATAACTGGACAGGTGTTGTAATAACGCTTGGTGGTATTGATCATCTCTCCATGTAGGCGGTGCTGATCAAAACTGATGGCGATCCATGTGGTTAGGGACTGGGTTGTTCCTCTCACTCTCTCCAGACTGCTATGTGCCTGCGTGCCTGTTTGTGTGACAGACAGAAGCTGAATTGTATTCAGCGTGGTGGAACTCTCCTGTCTACTTCCATTAATGTCCCTATCAGATGTAGATGCCCCATTAACCCTTTCCTTTCACCAGTCCGGGGTGCAGGTCTAGGATCAGCCCCCCTCCCACAATCCTCACGTTAACCATTAAGAGGAGGAAATGCCAAACTGACCCAAGATTAAGTGTCTAGGGGCTACTTCACCCTACTCCTTCACCCTACTCCATATTGTTCATAGTCCTCCTTCCTGAACATCAGGATCCACCTGACTGTGTCTGGCTGCGTTTAAACAGGCAGCCCAATTCAGCTATTTGCCAATTATTATTTGCATATCTAATACCTATCTGATCTTTTACCTAAGATCCTAACATTTTACCTAATGTGTGAACAGCAAATCAGATGTTTTGTCTTCTGATTTATACCTCATACAAACACCATCCTCTGTCTGGACGCTTAGATGATTTGATTTTCTCAGAAGTGTTTTTTGTTGTTGCACAACCTCCCGTTGCCTTGACAACCACCCCAAGTTCAAAGGAACAGTAAAATAAATGAGTATCGCATCTTTGTGCTACTTCAGAGGCTACATCAGTGTGAATGTGGAAATCTGCTATGGGTCACATGTTAAACTGTGTGTGTACAGTCAGAAAAAAGATCAGATTTGGGTCTGTGTCTGAAGGTGGGATAAAAGTTAAGGGAACTATTTTACCACACCTGGGAGGAGACATTTACCAACTAGCCCCTACACACACTGGTGACGACACACACACAGAGGTCCTGGCAGACAGCTTGGGATGGTCATATGCCATCATGATACTCAGTGAGGAAATTGGCCCTAGATTAGAGAAGCTGACACAGAGGGCAAGAAGAGAGGTCACTTCACTGGAATCAGAGATTGGGAGTGTGAGTGTGTGAGAGAGAGATTGGGAGTGTGAGTGTGTGAGAGAGAGATTGGGAGTGTGAGTGTATGAGAAAGAGATTGGGAGTGTGAGTGTATGAGAGAGAGATTGGGAGTGTGAGTGTGTGAGAGCGAGATTGGGAGTGTGAGTGTATGAAAGAGAGAGATTGAGAGTGTGTGAGAGAGGTATTGGGAGTGTGTGAGAGAGGGAGAGAGAGAGAGAGATTGGGAGTGTGTGAGAGAGAGATTGAGAGTGTGTGAGAGAGATTGGGTGTGTGTGAGAGAGAACAATTGTGAGTGTGTGAGAGAGAGATTGGGAGTGTGTGAGAGAGAGATTGGGAGTGTGTGAGAGAGAGATTGGGAGTGTATGAGAGAGAGAGAGATTGGGAGTGTGTGAGAGAGATTGGGAGTGTGTGTGAGAGAGAGAGATTGGGAGTGTGTGAGAGAGATTGGGAGTGTGTGTGAGAGAGAGAGATTGGGAGTGTGTGAGAGAGATTGGGTGTGTGTGTGTGAGAGAGAGAGAGATTGGGAGTGTGTGAGAGAGATTGTGTGTGTGTGTGTGAGAGAGAGAGAGAGAGAGAGAGAGAGAGAGCGAGAGAGAGAAAGAAAGAAAGAAAGAAAGATTGGGAGTGTGTGTGTGAGAGAGATTGGGAGTGTCGACAGAGATGGCCGCCTCGCTTCGCGTTCCTAGGAAACTATGCAGTTTTTTGTTTTTTTACGTGTTATTTCTTACACTAGTACCCCAGGTCATCTTAGGTTTCATCACATACAGCCGAGAAGAACTACTGAATATAAGATCAGCGTCAACTCACCACCAGTACGACCAAGAATATGTTTTTCGCGATGCGGATCCTGTGTTCTGCCTTACAACCAGCGCCACGGGATGGTTCCCATGCAGCGACCCAAAAAAACGACTCAGAAAAAGAGGGAAACGAAGCGGTCTTCTGGTCAGACTCCGGAGACGGGCACATCGTGCACCACTCCCTAGCATTCTTCTTGCCAACGTCCAGTCTCTTGACAACAAGGTTGATGAAATCCGAGCAAGGGTAGCATTCCAGAGGGACATCAGAGACTGTAACGTTCTCTGTTTCACGGAAACGTGGCTCACTGGAGAGACGCAATCCGAAGCGGTGCAGCCAGCGGGTTTCTCCACGCATCGCGCGGACAGAAACGAACATCTTTCTGGTAAGAAGAGGGGCGGGGGCGTATGCCTTATGGCCAACGTGACATGGTGTGATGAAAGAAACATACAGGAACTCAAATCCTTCTGTTCACCTGATTTAGAATTCCTCACAATCAAATGTAGACCGCATTATCTACCAAGAGAATTCTCTTCGATTATAATCACAGCCGTATATATCCCCCCCCAAGCAGACACATCGATGGCTCTGAACGAACTTTATTTAACTCTCTGCAAACTGGAAACGATTTATCCGGAGGCTGCATTCATTGTAGCTGGGGATTTTAACAAGGCTAATCTGAAAACAAGACTCCCTAAATTTTATCAGCATATCGATTGCGCAACCAGGGGTGGAAAGACCCTGGATCATTGTTACTCTAACTTCCGCGACGCATATAAGGCCCTGCCCCGCCCCCCTTTCGGAAAAGCTGACCACGACTCCATTTTGTTGATCCCTGCCTACAGACAGAAACTAAAACAAGAAGCTCCCACGCTGAGGTCTGTCCAACGCTGGTCCGACCAAGCTGACTCCACACTCCAAGACTGCTTCCATCACGTGGACTGGGAGATGTTTCGTATTGCGTCAGCCAACAACATTGACGAATACGCTGATTCGGTGTGCGAGTTCATTAGAACGTGCATTGAAGATGTCGTTCCCATAGCAACGATTAAAACATTCCCCAACCAGAAACCGTGGATTGATGGCAGCATTCGTGTGGAACTGAAGGCGCGAACCACTGCTTTTAATCAGGGCAAGGTGTCTGGTAACATGACTGAATACAAACAGTGCAGCTATTCCCTCCGCAAGGCTATCAAACAAGCTAAGCGCCAGTACAGAGACAAAGTAGAATCTCAATTCAACGGCTCAGACACAAGAGGCATGTGGCAGGGTCTACAGTCAATCACGGACTACAGGAAGAAACCCAGCCCAGTCACGGACCAGGATGTCTTGCTCCCAGGCAGACTAAACAACTTTTTTGCCCGCTTTGAGGACAATACAGTGCCACTGACACGGCCTGCAACGAAAACATGCGGTCTCTCCTTCACTGCAGCTGAAGTGAGTAAGACATTTAAACGTGTTAACCCTCGCAAGGCTGCAGGCCCAGACGGCATCCCCAGCCGCGCCCTCAGAGCATGCGCAGACCAGCTGGCCGGTGTGTTTACGGACATATTCAACCAATCCCTATACCAGTCTGCTGTTCCCACATGCTTCAAGAGGGCCACCATTGTTCCTGTTCCCAAGAAAGCTAAGGTAACTGAGCTAAACGACTACCGCCCCGTAGCACTCACATCCGTCATCATGAAGTGCTTTGAGAGACTAGTCAAGGACCATATCACCTCCACCCTACCTGACACCCTTGACCCACTCCAATTTGCTTACCGCCCAAATAGGTCCACAGACGATGCAATCTCAACCACACTGCACACTGCCCTAACCCATCTGGACAAGAGGAATACCTATGTGAGAATGCTGTTCATCGACTACAGCTCGGCATTCAACACCATAGTACCCTCCAAGCTCGTCATCAAGCTCGAGACCCTGGGTCTCGACCCCGCCCTGTGCAACTGGGTACTGGACTTCCTGACGGGCCGCCCCCAGGTGGTGAGGGTAGGCAACAACATCTCCTCCCCGCTGATCCTCAACACTGGGGCCCCACAAGGGTGCGTTCTGAGCCCTCTCCTGTACTCCCTGTTCACCCACGACTGCGTGGCCACGCACGCCTCCAACTCAATCATCAAGTTTGCGGACGACACAACACCATAGTACCCTCCAAGCTCGTCATCAAGCTCGAGACCCTGGGTCTCGACCCCGCCCTGTGCAACTGGGTACTGGACTTCCTGACGGGCCGCCCCCAGGTGGTGAGGGTAGGCAACAACATCTCCTCCCCGCTGATCCTCAACACTGGGGCCCACAAGGGTGCGTTCTGAGCCCTCTCCTGTACTCCCTGTTCACCCACGACTGCGTGGCCACGCACGCCTCCAACTCAATCATCAAGTTTGCGGACGACACAACAGTGGTAGGCTTGATTACCAACAACGACGAGATGGCCTACAGGGAGGAGGTGAGGGCCCTCGGAGTGTGGTGTCAGGAAAATAACCTCACACTCAACGTCAACAAAACTAAGGAGATGATTGTGGACTTCAGGAAACAGCAGAGGGAACACCCCCCCATCCACATCGATGGAACAGTAGTGGAGAGGGTAGCAAGTTTTAAGTTCCTCGGCATACACATCACAGACAAACTGAATTGGTCCACTCACACAGACAGCATCGTGAGGAAGGCGCAGCAGCGCCTCTTCAACCTCAGGAGGCTGAAGAAATTCGGCTTGTCACCAAAAGCACTCACAAACTTCTACAGATGCACAATCGAGAGCATCCTGGCGGGCTGTATCACCGCCTGGTATGGCAACTGCACCGCCCTCAACCGTAAGGCTCTCCAGAGGGTAGTGAGGTCTGCACAACGCATCACCGGGGGCAAACTACCTGCCCTCCAGGACACCTACACCACCCGATGCTACAGGAAGGCCATAAAGATCATCAAGGACATCAACCACCCGAGCCACTGCCTGTTCACCCCGCTGTCATCCAGAAGGCGAGGTCAGTACAGGTGCATCAAAGCTGGGACCGAGAGACTGAAAAACAGCTTCTATCTCAAGGCCATCAGACTGTTAAACAGCCACCACTAACATTGAGTGGCTACTGCCAACACACTGTCAATGCCACTGACTCTACTCCAGCCACTTTAATCATGGGAATTGATGGGAAATGATGTAAATATATCACTAGCCACTTTAAACAATGCTACCTTATATAATGTTACTTACCCTACATTATTCATCTCATATGCATACGTAGATACTGTACTCTATATCATCGACTGCATCCTTATGTAATACATGTATCACTAGCCACTTTAACTATGCCACTTGGTTTACATACTCATCTCATATGTATATACTGTACTCGATATCATCTACTGTATCTTGCCTATGCTGCTCTGTACCATCACTCATTCATATATCTTTATGTACATATTCTTTATCCCCTTACACTGTGTATAAGACAGTAGTTTTTTTGGGAATTGTTAGTTAGATCACTTGTTCGTTATTACTGCATTGTCGGAACTAGAAGCACAAGCATTTCGCTACACTCGCATTAACATCTGCTAACCATGTGTATGTGACAAATAAATTTGATTTGATTTGATTTGATTTGGTAGGCTTGATTACCAACAACGACGAGACGGCCTACAGGGAGGAGGTGAGGGCCCTCGGAGTGTGGTGTCAGGAAAATAACCTCACACTCAACGTCAACAAAACTAAGGAGATGATTGTGGACTTTAGGAAACAGCAGAGGGAACACCCCCCCATCCACATCGATGGAACAGTAGTGGAGAGGGTAGCAAGTTTTAAGTTCCTCGGCATACACATCACAGACAAACTGAATTGGTCCACTCACACAGACAGCATCGTGAAGAAGGCGCAGCAGCGCCTCTTCAACCTCAGGAGGCTGAAGAAATTCGGCTTGTCACCAAAAGCACTCACAAACTTCTACAGATGCACAATCGAGAGCATCCTGGCGGGCTGTATCACCGCCTGGTATGGCAACTGCACCGCCCTCAACCGTAAGGCTCTCCAGAGGGTAGTGAGGTCTGCACAACGCATCACCGGGGGCAAACTACCTGCCCTCCAGGACACCTACACCACCCGATGCTACAGGAAGGCCATAAAGATCATCAAGGACATCAACCACCCGAGCCACTGCCTGTTCACCCCGCTGTCATCCAGAAGGCGAGGTCAGTACAGGTGCATCAAAGCTGGGACCGAGAGACTGAAAAACAGCTTCTATCTCAAGGCCATCAGACTGTTAAACAGCCACCACTAACATTGAGTGGCTACTGCCAACACACTGTCAATGCCACTGACTCTACTCCAGCCACTTTAATCATGGGAATTGATGGGAAATGATGTAAATATATCACTAGCCACTTTAAACAATGCTACCTTATATAATGTTACTTACCCTACATTATTCATCTCATATGCATACGTAGATACTGTACTCTTTATCATCGACTGCATCCTTATGTAATACATGTATCACTAGCCACTTTAACTATGCCACTTGGTTTACATACTCATCTCATATGTATATACTGTACTCGATATCATCTACTGTATCTTGCCTATGCTGCTCTGTACCATCACTCATTCATATATCCTTATGTACATATTCTTTATCCCCGTTTTTTTGGAATTGTTAGTTAGATTACTTGTTCGTTATTACTGCATTGTCGGAACTAGAAGCACAAGCATTTCGCTGCACTCGCATTAACATCTGCTAACCATGTGTATGTGACAAATAAATTTGATTTGATTTGATTTGAGTGTGTGAAAGAGAGAGAGATTGGGAGTGTGTATTGTGTGAGAGAAATTGGGAGTGTGTTTGTGTGTGATTAGGTGTGTATGTGTGTGATTGGGAGTGTGTGTGTGAGTGTGAGAGAGAAAGATTGGGAGTGGGTGAGAGAGATTGGGAGTGTGTATATGTGTGAAAGAGATTGGGAGTGGGTGTGTGTGATTGGGAGTGTGTGTGAGAGAGAGAGAGAGAGAGATTGGGAGTGTGAGTGTGTGTGTGTGTGTGTGTGTGTGTGTGTGTGTGTGTGTGTGTGTGTGTGTGTGTGTGTGTGTGTGTGTGTGTGTGTGTGTGTGTGTGTGTGTGTGTGTGTGTGTGAGAGAGTAGACTCTAACCACTTCTGGGAAAATTGGAAAACACTAAACAAACAACAACACGAAGAATTATCTATCCAAAATGGAGATGTATGGGTAAACCACTTCTCCAATCTTTTTGGCTCTATAACAAAGAATAAAGAGCAAAAACATATACATGATCAAACACAGATCTTAGAATCAACTATTAAAGACTACCAGAACCCACTGGATTCTCCAATTACATTGAAAGAGTTACAGGACAAAATAAAAACCCTCCAACCCAAAAAGGCCTGTGGTGTTGATGGTATCCTCAATGAAATGATCAAATATACAGACAACAAAATCAAATTGGCTATACTAAAACTCTTTAACATCATACTTAGCTCTGGCATCTTCCCCAATATTTGGAACCAAGGACTGATCACCCCAATCCACAAAAGTGGAGACAAATTTGACCCCAATAACTACCGTGGAATATGTGTCAACAGTAACCTTGGGAAAATCCTCTGCATTATTATTAACAGCAGACTCGTACATTTCCTCAATGAAAACAATGTACTGAGCAAATGTCAAATTGGCTTTTTACCAAATTACCGTACAACAGACCATGTATTCACCCTGCACACCCTAATTGACAACCAAACAAACCAAAACAAAGGCAAAGTCTTCTCATGCTTTGTTGATTTCAAAAAAGCCTTCGACTCAATCTGGCATGAGGGTCTGCTATACAAACTGATGGAAAGTGGTGTTGGGGGTAAAACATACGACATTATAAAATCCATGTACACAAACAACAAGTGTGCGGTTAAAATTGGCAAAAAACACACACGTTTCTTCACACAGGGTCGTGGGGTTAGACAGGGATGCAGCTTAAGCCCCACCCTCTTCAACATATATATCAACGAATTGGCGAGGGCACTAGAAAAGTCTGCAGCACCCGGCCTCCCCCTGCTAGAATCCGAAGTCAAATGTCTGCTGTTTGCTGATGATCTGGTGCTTCTGTCACCAACCAAGGAGGGCCTACAGCAGCACCTAGATCTTATGCACAGATTCTGTCAGACCTGGGCCCTGACAGTAAATCTCAGTAAGACCAAAATAATGGTGTTCCAAAAAAGGTCCAGTCACCAGGACCACAAATACAAATTCCATCTAGACACTGTTGCCCTAGAGCACACAAAAAACTATACATACCTTGGCCTAAACATCAGCACCACAGGTAACTTCCACAAAGCTGTGAACGATCTGAGAGACAAGGCAAGAAGGGCATTCTATGCCATCAAAAGAAACATAAATTTCAACATACCAATTAGGATTTGGCTAAAAATACTTGAATCAGTCATAGAGCCCATTGCCCTTTATGGTTGTGAGGTCTGGGGTCCGCTCACCAACCAAGACTTCACAAATGGGACAAACACCAAATTGAGACTCTGCACGCAGAATTCTGCAAAAATATCCTCCGTGTACAACATAGAACACCAAATAATGCATGCAGAGCAGAATTAGGCCGATACCCACTAATTATCAAAATCCAGAAAAGAGCTGTTAAATTCTACAACCACCTAAAAGGAAGTGATTCACAAACCTTCCATAACAAAGCAATCACCTACAGAGAGATGAACCTGGAGAAGAGTCCCCTAAGCAAGCTGGTCCTGGGGCTCTGTTCACAAACACAAACACACACTACAGAGCCCCAGGACAGCAGCACAATTAGACCCAACCAAATCATGAGAAAACAAAAAGATAACTACTTAACACATTGGAAAGAATTAACAAAAAAACTGAGCAAACTAGAATGCTATTTGGCCCTACACAGAGAGTACACAGCGGCAGAATACCTGACCACTGTGACTGACCCAAAATTAAGGAAAGCCTTGACTATGTACAGACTCAGTGAGCATAGCCTTGCTATTGAGAAAGGCCGCCGTAGGCAGACATGGCTCTCAAGAGAAGACAGGCTATGTGCTCACTGCCCACAAAATGAGGTGGAAACTGAGCTGCACTTCCTAACCTCCTGCCCAATGTATGACCATATTAGAGAGATATATTTCCCTCAGATTACACAGATCCACAAAGAATTCGAAAACAAATCCAATTTTGCAAAACTCCCATATCTACTGGGTGAAATTCCACAGTGTGCCATCACAGCAGCAAGATTTGTGACCTGTTGCCACGAGAAAAGGGCAACCAGTGAAGAACAAACACCATTGTAAATACAACCCATATTTATGCTTATTTATTTTATCTTGTGTCCTTTAGCCATTTGTACATTGTTAGAACACTGTATATATATATAATATGACATTTGTAATGTCTTTACTGTTTTGAAACTTCTGTATGTGTAATGTTTACTGTTAATTTTTGTTGTTTTTCACTTTATATATTCACTTTGTATGTTGTCTACCTCACTTGCTTTGGCAATGTTAACACATGTTTCCCATGCCAATAAAGCCCTTGAATTGAATTGAATTGAGATTGGGAGTGTGTGTGTGAGAGAGAGAGAGAGAGAAAGAGAGAGAGATTGGGAGTGTGTGTGTGTGTGTGTGTGAGAGAGAGAGAGAGAGAGATTGGGAGTGTGTGTGTGAGATTGACAGAGATTGGGAGTGTGTGTGAGAGAGACAGAGATTGGGAGTGTAATATTAGAACTATATTACTGAGGTCCACATGCAACATCCCCTAAGCATAGGATTCATTATGTGCTTGTTGGCATGATGGACAGACAGGTGGATGAAGGCTGACAGACAGACGCCATTCATTTACAGTACACTGCTCTCTCTCTCTCTCTCTCTCTCACTCTCTCTCTCACACACACACACACACACACACTTGTGTGCGTCAGCTGTCTTTTGGTCTGTGAGGGTGGACGCCAGGGAGTGTAGGGTTTGGTGGCTTTTCAGAGAAGGTGGACAGGTCCCTCTCCTACTCACTGTCTCTCTCTCTCCCTCCCTTTTTATTTCTCTCTCCCCTCCCTTGCCATCTCTCTCCAGGAGGGCTGAGTCAAGCTGAGCTCTTCTTTCCCCAACATTAACAGGCCCCACGCCTCCTGAAGGGCTATGTAGAGGCTATGTAGAATACAGGACACTTCTGTAGACTGATGGATTGTCAAGTATGAAAGGAAACGTGTGCTTCCTTTTCATGTCTCCACAAGGCATGTTGTGCCGGCCTGCCTGGCTGTGCTCCGTCTCACAGTTCTCTATATAATAGATATATAATGGATATATCATTGAAATCTGACCATCGGTAGATCCTCTCCATGGGTGCCATTTTCCTGTTGTAAAGACACCTGCACTGTGTGCTCACGTACTTTAAGTTTATTTAGAATCTGTAGCACCATTTATGTTGTAACAAACCATTTCTATACATTTGGAAATTGGAGAGAAACAAAAAAGATCCTGTCTGTCTTCTGTCTGTCAGTTAAACACTGCACTGCCCTGTTCTGGCTGGACAGGCCTGTTACATATGTCATAGCTTCACTCTGTGGCAATTAACACCTCCTTTCTCTGGGGAGAGGAGGGAGGGAGGGAGGGAGGGAGGGAGGGAGGGAGGGAGGGAGGGAGGGAGGGAGGGAGGGAGGAGGGAGGGAGGGAGGGAGGGAGGGAGGGAGGGGAGGGAGGGAGGGAGGGAGGAATGGGCTGATTGAGGGAAGAGGGAGAATGTGTGACTGTTTGTGCATGTGTCCCTCTGCCTACATATCTGTGTGTGTATTTGAACATGAGGACACTAACTGTACAGGCATGTCCTCGCTGTACAGTGATATTGCAACTGACTGGGTGACTTTAATTCCTCCAATCCCACGCTGGTAATGAATTCCACCAATCACAGGCTGGTAATGAGGACCAGGCGCCCTGTGGAGGAGAGGAGATCGAAACCCAGCCAGCCTTGACTGTCAACAATCTGAGTGATATCACACACACACACAGCCTGCAGATCTACTGCACCTCTCTCTCCTCTCCTGACACACCACTCAAATGACAAATAGCCCTTTAGACAGCTCTCTCTCTCACACACACACCTCAGGTGACAGACTGATGAATTAGCTCTCCCCTTCCTATGACAGAATCTGTTTTTTTCTTTTCAGTGTTCATCTACTGTAGAGGCAGATTCAGAGTTGAGATTCACACAGTTCAGACCCACCTGTTTGGAGAGGATTTTAAACTGCAGGCCTAGTAGCCTAGTGGTTTGCACATTGGGCCAGTAACTGAAAGGTTGCTGGATTGAATCCCTGACATTCTGCCCTGAGCAAGGCAGTTAACCCACTGTTCCCTGGGCCCTGAAGAAGTGGATGTGGATTAAGGCAGCACCCTCACCTCTCTGATTCAGAGGGGTTGTGTTAAATACGGAAGACACATTTCAGTTGAATACATTCAGTTGGACAACTGACTAGGTATCCCCCTTTCCCTAATACACAGCCTGCTGCTGTCCATGTCTTGGTAGACCGATGTCTTTGTGTTTTTATTGATTTTATCTGAGTTGTTTGTGGTTCGGAACAACACTAATGATGGTGTGTGGTCGTGTGCTACTGTAATGTACAGTATACGCTAAGAATCGGAAGCAAGTACATGGAGTGAATTTAATAAACAACGGAACATGGAAAAAAACACCACGTAGCGTTCAGACATGAAACAGAGTCAATAACGCCTCGGGAAACAACCTGTACTCTCTGTTCACCCATGACTGCGTGGCCAAGTACGCCGCCAGCTCAATCATCAAGTTTGTAGATGACGCAACAGTAGTAGGCTTGATTCCCAACAATGACGAGACGGCCTACAGGGAGGAGGTGCGGGGTCTGGGAGTGTGGTGCCTGGAAAACAACCTCTCAGTCAATGTCAACAAAACAAAGGAGATGATCGTGAACTTCAGGAAACAGCAGAGGGAGCACGTCCCTATCTATATCGACGGGACCGCAGTGGAGAAGGTGGACATCTTCAAGTTCCTCGGCGTACACATCACTGACAAACTGAAATGGACCACCCACACAGACAGTGTGGTGAAGAAGGTGCAACAGAGCCTCTTCAAGCAGCATCCTGTCGGGTTGTATCACCGCCTGGTACGGCATCTTCACCGCCCTCAACCGCAAGGCTCTTCAGAGGGAGGTGAGGTCTGCCCAATGCATTACCGGGGG
>NW_022264438.1:0-29175 GCF_002021735.2 Oncorhynchus kisutch
CGCTGGTCACCATAGCATCTCCACCTGTAGCACACGCCTCCAGCAGGTATATCTCTCTAGTCACCCCCAAACCAATTCTTTCTTTGGCCGCCTCTCCTTCCAGTTCTCTGCTGCCAATGACTGAACGAAACTACAAAAATCTCTGAAACTGGAAACACCTTATCTCCTCACTAGCTTTAAGCACCAACTGTCAGAGCAGCTCACAGATTACTGCACCTGTACATAGCCCACCTATAATTTAGCCCAAACAACTACCTCTTTCCCAACTGTATTTAATTTTTATTTATTTATTTATTTTGCTCCTTGCACCCCATTATTTTTATTTCTACTTTGCACATTCTTCCATTGCAAAACTACCATTCCAGTATTTTACTTGCTATATTGTATTTACTTGCCATCATGGCCTTTTTTGCCTTTACCTCCCTTCTCACCCTCATTTGCTCACATTGTATATAGACTTGTTTATACTGCATTATTGACTGTATGTTTTTTTTACTCCATGTGTAACTCTGTGTCGTTTTATCTGTCGAACTGCTTTGCTTTATCTTGGCCAGGTCGCAATTGTAAATGAGAACTTGTTCTCAACTTGCCTACCTGGTTAAATAAAGGTAAAATAAAATAAAAAAATTTAAAAAATATGCATATGGAGGTACCAGGCCAGGGCAGTGGCTTTTGTCCCAGGCCAGGCCAGGCCAGGGCAGTGGCTTTTTGGCCTATGGGCCTATGGGCCTTTTTTGGGTTAGGGTTAGAGTTAGGGTAAGGGTTGGAGTTAGGGTTAGGGTAAGGGTTAGAGGGTTAGGGTTAGGGTTAGAGTTAGGGTTTGTGTTATGGGTTGGAGGTTAAGTACCTTATGAAGCCGGTCTTGGGTCGGTGGATGAGGTGCCAGCGGTAGGCAGTGTAGTCCTTCCAGCCCATGTTGTTGGGGTCGTGCCACAGTGTGCGAACCTAAGGACCCACAACACATAGGTTTACTTCAGGGTTAGAGGTGTGTGTCCTGTGTGTACCTGCTGTATGGTGTTTCCTGCATGTACCTACTGTGTGGTGTTTCCTGTGTGTACCTGCTGTGTGTACCCGCTATGTGGTGTTTCCTGTGTGTACCCGTCGTATGGTGTTTCCTGTGTGTACCTGCTGTGTGGTGTTTCCTGTGTGTACCTTCTGTGTGGTGTTTCCTGTGTGTACCTGCTGTGTGGTGTTTCCTGTGTGTACCTGCTGTATGGTGTTTCCTGTGTGTACGTGCTGTGTGGTGTTTGCTGTGTGTACCTGCTGTGTGGTGTTTCCTGTGTGTACCTGCTGTGTGGTGCTTCCTTGTGTACCTGCTGTATAGTGTTTCCTGTGTGTACCTGCTGTATAATGTTTCCTGTGTGTACCTGCTGTGTGCACCTGCTGTGTGGTGTTTCCTGGATGTACCTGCTGTGTGGTGTTTCCTGTGTGTACCTGATGTGTGTACCTGCTGTGTGGTGTTTCCTGTGTGTACCTGCTGTATGGTGTTTCCTGTGTGTACCTGCTGTGTGGTGTTTCCTGTGTGTACCTGCTGTGTGGTGTTTGCTGTGTGTACCTGCTATGTGGTGTTTCCTGTGTGTACCTGCTGTGTAGTGTTTCTTGTGTGTACCTGCTGTACAGTGTTTCCTGTGTGTACCTGCTGTATGTTGTTTCCTGTGTGTACCTGCTGTGTAGAGTTTCCTGTGTGTACCTGCTGTGTGGTGTTTCCTTGTGTACCTGCTGTGTAGTGTTTCCTATGTTACCTGCTGTATAATGTTTCCCGTGTGTACCTGCTGTTTGTACCTGCTGTGTGGTGTTTCCTGTTTGTACCTGCTGTGTACCTTCTGTATTGTGTTTCCTGTGTGTACCTGCTGTGTGGTGTTTCCTGGGTTTACCTGCTGTGTGGTGTTTCCTGTGTGTACCTGCTGTGTGGTGTTTTCTGGGTGTACCTGCTGTGTGGTGTTTCCTGTGTGTACCTGCTGTGTGGTGTTTCCTGTGTGTACCTGCTGTATGGTGTTTCCTGTGTGCCACAGAGCGTTGCGGAGGGCCTCCCCAGGGCCTGAGCTTGAGTTGACCACTTTGAGAGAGACACCAGCGTTCCCAAATGCCCTGGAAGGACTCTTCTCCCAGTAAGCCTGGCTGACCTGGCAGGGTTAGAGGTTAGAAGTTAGGCCTGGCTGACTGTGCAGGGTTACACCTGCTTCTACACCTACATTGCTTGCTGTTTGGGGTTTTAGGCTGGGTTTCTGTACAGCACTTTGAGATATCAGCTGATGTACGAAGGGCTATATAAATAAATTTGATTTGATTTGATTTGGTTAGAAGTTAGAGGTTTGAGGTAAGAGGTCAGGACTGGCTGACCGGGCAGGGTTAGAGGTCAGAGGTCAGTGTGTGTGTTTACTCCTGACTGACCTGTTTCCACATGACAACGTAGAACCGTCTGCTGGACTGGAAGGAGAACACAAACCCTACATAGTCATCATCACGGTCTGTGTTCACGTAGAATGTCCCACTGAAGTCTACCGCACGGAACTCATCAAAACCTGAGAACACACACGCACACGCATTCACAAACGCACATGAAAACTACACAAACACCACCCAGATCAGCGTTAATGCGGCCTTAGGTAAGAGGTTAGGGGTCGTACCCAAGGCGATGCCAGGGTCAGAGTTTGCAGTCTGTAGCAGTTCGGTTCCGTGTCCTCGGACCACCCACAGAGGGTCAGACTGAGTGGTCCCCCGAGGGTCCAACAGAACCGTCTGAAACTTCCTGAAGTCTGTAACTCCAATACCACTGTTCTCTGAGCAAACATCTAGTGCATCTGGTATACTGTCATTATCAAAGTCATCCTTACAAGCATCACCACGACCATCATCTAGAGACAGAGGAGAGACAGACAGGGAGACAGGGAGAGGAGAGAGACAGGGAGAGGAGAGAGAGACAGAGGAGAGAGAGAGGGAGAGGAGAGAGAGAGACAGAGGAGAGGAGAGAGAGACAGGGAGAGAGACAGGGAGAGGAGAGAGAGACAGAGGAGAGAGAGAGAGAGGGAGAGGAGAGAGAGACAGGGAGAGGAGAGAGAGTAATATCATTATCAAAGTAATCTTTACAAGCATCACCACGACCATCATCTAGAGACAGAGGAGAGAGAGAGGTAATATCATTATCAAAGTCATCCTTACAGAGACTGATAACGGTACAAACACACTAATAATGTGGTGTGTGTGTATATGTGTGTGTGTGTGTGTGTGTGTGTGTGTATATGTGGTGTGTGTATATGTGCGTGTTTGTGTGTCAGAGTCACTATTATTTGAATCACAAGCAAGTTTCAAGTCACAAGGTACGAGTCTCAAGTCGAGTCCCAAGTAGAAAGGGTCGAGTCTCGAGTCCAGGCCAAGTCGTGCATTCTAAGAGTAAGTCGAGTCACACATTTTTTCAAGTCGATTAAAAAAATATATACATGCAATGACTTGTTCAACTACAAGTGGAGACCTTGGGACGAGAAGGTTCTATCTTCAAGTGGAGACCTTGGGACGAGAATGTTCTATCTAGAAGTGGAGACCTTGGGACTGGAAGGTTCTATCTACAAGTGGAGACCATGGGACAAGAAGGTTCTATCCACAAGTGGAGACCTTGGGACTAGAAGGTTCTATTTACACGTGGAGACCATGGGACTAGAAGGTTCTATCTCCAAGTGGAGACCATGGGACAAGAAGGTTCTATCCACAAGTGGAGACCATGGGACTAGAAGGTTCTATCCACAAGTGGAGACCTTGGGACTAGAAGGTTCTATCTACATAAACCCATTTGAACTTGGTGCTATATGATTATATCTGCAATTCAATCACTGGCCTGAACAAATACAGATGGACCAATCAGAACATGTCTTTGCCATCTCCCTCTAAGTATGGTGTAGGCTAATCTAGCCAGCAATAATGGTATGCAAGCAGAAAAACACTACACTGTCAGAAATGTTAAAGTAAATGATATTGTCACATTGTTGTTCAGTGATGACAGTAATTTGTCTGATGATCATAATACATTTCTTAAGAAAGAAGAATTCACTACAAAACAGTTCTGAGATGTGAACACTGATGGTCAATATCTAAGAACTATGCAGATAGAACCGTATAGTCATTCCCAAGGTAACAACATTTTCTATTTTTTGAAATAAACAGCGTTTTAAAACCAACATTTTGAGCTGAAAGTCATTCATGTTCCCAGTCAATATCAACTGGGGATATCATGTCACATTGTCAGTTCACTGGAGTCCAGAGCAAGCCTAACCCTACCTGTATGGGTTGGGGTTGGGGTTAGAGTGTTGGGGTTGGGGTTAGGGTTAGAGGGTTAGGGTTAGAGGGTTGGGGTTAGAGGGTTGGGGTTAGGGTTAGAGGGTTGGGGTTAGAGGGTTGGGGTTAGAGGGTTGGGGTTAGAGGGTTGGGGTTAGGGTTAGAGGGTTGGGGTTAGAGGGTTGGGGTTAGAGGATTGGGGTTAGAGGATTGGGGTTAGAGGGTTAGGGTTAGAGGGTTGAGGTTAGGGTTAGAGGGTTGGGGTTAGGGTTAGAGGGTTGGGGTTAGAGGGTTGGGGTTAGGGGGTTGGGGTTAGAGGGTTAGGGTTAGAGGGTTGGGGTTAGGGTTAGAGGGTTATGGTTAGAGGGTTGGGTTAGGGTTAGAGGGTTGGGGTTATGGTTAGAGGGTTGGGATTAGGGTTAGGGTTAGAGTGTTGGGGTTAGGGTTAGAGGGTTGGGATTAGGGTGTTAGAGGGTTGGGGTTAGGGTTAGAGGGTTGGGGTTAGGGTTAGAGGGTTGGGGTTGTGGTTAGGGTTAGAGGGTTGGGGTTAGGGTTAGAGGGTTGGGGTTATGGTTAGAGGGTTGGGTTTAGGGTTGGGGTTAGGTTTAGAGGGTTGGGTTTAGGGTTGAGGTTAGGGTTAGAGGGTTGGGTTTAGGGTTGGGGTTAGCCCTAGCATTCATTCACCCGAATATGTTACATCTTCAGTGAGATGTTCCAGCCATCATTAGACATATAGTCAGTCCCACCACTGAGGAATAGAGTTATAACCCAGCCATCATTAGACATATAGCCAGTCCCACCACTGAGGAATAGAGTTATAACCCAGCCATCATTAGACATATAGCCAGTCCCACCACTGAGGAATAGAGTTATAACCCAGCCATCTGTAGACATATAGCCAGTCCCACCACTGAGGAATAGAGTTATAACCCAGCCATCTGTAGACATATAGCCAGTCCCACCACTGAGGAATAGAGTTATAACCCAGCCATCTGTAGACATATAGCCAGTCCCACCACTGAGGAATAGAGTTATAACCCAGCCATCTGTAGACATATAGCCAGTCCCACCACTGAGGAATAGAGTTATAACCCAGCCATCTGTAGACATATAGCCAGTCCCACCACTGAGGAATAGAGTTATAACCCAGCCATCTGTAGACATATAGCCAGTCCCACCACTGAGGAATAGAGTTATAACCCAGCCATCTGTAGACATATAGCCAGTCCCACCACTGAGGTATAGAGTTATAACCCAGCCATCTGTAGACATATAGCCAGTCCCACCACTGAGGAATAGAGTTATAACCCAGCCATCTGTAGACATATAGCCAGTCCCACCACTGAGGAATAGAGTTATAACCCAGCCATCTGTAGACATATAGCCAGTCCCACCACTGAGGAATAGAGTTATAACCCAGCCATCATTAGACATATAGTCAGTCCCACCACTGAGGAATAGAGTTATAACCCAGCCATCTGTAGACATATAGCCAGTCCCACCACTGAGGAATAGAGTTATAACCCAGCCATCTGTAGACATATAGCCAGTCCCACCACTGAGGAATAGAGTTATAACCCAGCCATCTGTAGACATATAGCCAGTCCCACCACTGAGGAATAGAGTTATAACCCAGCCATCTGTAGACATATAGCCAGTCCCACCACTGAGGAATAGAGTTATAACCCAGCCATCTGTAGACATATAGCCAGTCCCACCACTGAGGAATAGAGTTATAACCCAGCCATCTGTAGACATATAGCCAGTCCCACCACTGAGGAATAGAGTTATAACCCAGCCATCTGTAGACATATAGCCAGTCCCACCACTGAGGAATAGAGTTATAACCCAGCCATCTGTAGACATATAGCCAGTCCCACCACTGAGGAATAGAGTTATAACCCAGCCATCTGTAGACATATAGCCAGTCCCACCACTGAGGAATAGAGTTATAACCCAGCCATCTGTAGACATATAGCCAGTCCCACCACTGAGGAATAGAGTTATAACCCAGCCATCTGTAGACATATAGCCAGTCCCACCACTGAGGAATAGAGTTATAACCCAGCCATCTGTAGACATATAGCCAGTCCCACCACTGAGGAATAGAGTTATAACCCAGCCATCTGTAGACATATAGCCAGTCCCACCACTGAGGTATAGAGTTATAACCCAGCCATCATTAGACATATAGCCAGTCCCACCACTGAGGAATAGAGTTATAACCCAGCCATCTGTAGACATATAGCCAGTCCCACCACTGAGGAATAGAGTTATAACCCAGCCATCATTAGACATATAGCCAGTCCCACCACTGAGGTATAGAGTTATAACCCAGCCATCTGTAGACATATAGCCAGTCCCACCACTGAGGAATAGAGTTATAACCCAGCCATCTGTAGACATATAGCCAGTCCCACCACTGAGGTATAGAGTTATAACCCAGCCATCTGTAGACATATAGCCAGTCCCACCACTGAGGTATAGAGTTATAACCCAGCCATCTGTAGACATATAGCCAGTCCCACCACTGAGGAATAGAGTTATAACCCAGCCATCATTAGACATATAGCCAGTCCCACCACTGAGGTATAGAGTTATAACCCAGCCATCATTAGACATATAGCCAGTCCCACCACTGAGGTATAGAGTTATAACCCAGCCATCATTAGACATATAGCCAGTCCCACCATTGAGGAATAGAGTTATAACCCAGCCATCTGTAGACATATAGCCAGTCCCACCACTGAGGAATAGAGTTATAACCCAGCCATCTGTAGACATATAGTCAGTCCCACCACTGAGGAATAGAGTTATAACCCAGCCATCTGTAGACATATAGCCAGTCCCACCACTGAGGTATAGAGTTATAACCCAGCCATCTGTAGACATATAGCCAGTCCCACCACTGAGGAATAGAGTTATAACCCAGCCATCTGTAGACATATAGCCAGTCCCACCACTGAGGTATAGAGTTATAACCCAGCCATCTGTAGACATATAGCCAGTCCCACCACTGAGGAATAGAGTTATAACCCAGCCATCTGTAGACATATAGCCAGTCCCACCACTGAGGAATAGAGTTATAACCCAGCCATCTGTAGACATATAGCCAGTCCCACCACTGAGGAATAGAGTTATAACCCAGCCATCTGTAGACATATAGCCAGTCCCACCACTGAGGTATAGAGTTATAACCCAGCCATCTGTAGACATATAGCCAGTCCCACCACTGAGGTATAGAGTTATAACCCAGCCATCTGTAGACATATAGCCAGTCCCACCACTGAGGTATAGAGTTATAACCCAGCCATCTGTAGACATATAGCCAGTCCCACCACTGAGGAATAGAGTTATAACCCAGCCATCTGTAGACATATAGCCAGTCCCACCACTGAGGAATAGAGTTATAACCCAGCCATCTGTAGACATATAGCCAGTCCCACCACTGAGGAATAGAGTTATAACCCAGCCATCTGTAGACATATAGCCAGTCCCACCACTGAGGAATAGAGTTATAACCCAGCCATCATTAGACATATAGCCAGTCCCACCACTGAGGAATAGAGTTATAACCCAGCCATCTGTAGACATATAGCCAGTCCCACCACTGAGGAATAGAGTTATAACCCAGCCATCTGTAGACATATAGCCAGTCCCACCACTGAGGTATAGAGTTATAACCCAGCCATCTGTAGACATATAGCCAGTCCCACCACTGAGGAATAGAGTTATAACCCAGCCATCTGTAGACATATAGCCAGTCCCACCACTGAGGTATAGAGTTATAACCCAGCCATCTGTAGACATATAGCCAGTCCCACCACTGAGGAATAGAGTTATAACCCAGCCATCTGTAGACATATAGCCAGTCCCACCACTGAGGAATAGAGTTATAACCCAAACTAGGTCTCGCTGGAATATGATCATGATCAATTAAATCCCCAGAATTGTTCTGGTAAAAGAAAACAGGGGCTTTCTGGTCACTAATCAGGATATGTGAGACTGCCTTTGCGCGCCCATGCTGATGACTGGTGTGTGTGTGTGTGTTTAAAACCAGCTGGAGCGGTCTCCAGTTTGAAAACAGCCGGCGCGGTCTCCAGTTTGAAAACAGCCGGCGCGGTCTCCAGTTCAGCTCAGCAATCTGAACAAAGGAGTAGGGACCTTTTGTGTGTGTGTGCGTGCGTGTGTGCGTGCGTGCGTGCGTGCGTGCGTGTGTGCGTGCGTGTGTGCGTGTGTGCGTGCGCGCGTGTGTGCGTGCGTGCGTGTGTGTGTGCGTGTGTGCGTGTGTGTGTGCGTGTGTGCGTGTGTGTGTGCGTGTGTGCGTGCGTGCGTGTGTGTGTCTGTGTACTGACTGTCTGCGTCTATTTGGTCAGCGTTCGGCACAAGTCGGCAGTTGTCACGGTCATCAGGGATCCCATCGTTGTCATCATCATGGTCGCAGGCGTCGCCAATGCCATCTCTGTCATGGTCAACCTGGTTGCTATTGGCAACGTAGCGACAGTTGTCGAGGGAGTTCTGATGACCGTCCTCATCTATATCCTCATTATCATCACAGTGATCACCAACCAGATCACTGTCTGAATCAGTCTACACAAAAACAGACAAACACACCTGGTTAGCAATACTGCAGTCCAAAAAGGTCCCTACTACTTTGTTCAGATTACTGAGCTGAACTGGAGACCACGGTGTCTGACTTTAAACTGGAGACCACGGTGTCTGACTTTAAACTGGAGACCACGGTGTCTGACTTTAAACTGGAGACCGCGGTGTCTGACTTTAAACTGGAGACCACGGTGTCTGACTTTAAACTGGAGACCGCGGTGTCTGACTTTAAACTGGAAACTACGGTGTCTGACTTTAAACTGGAGACCACGGTGTCTGGCTTTAAACTGGAGACCGTGCCAGCTGGATTTAAACTGGAGACCGCGGTGTCTGGCTCTAAATTGGAGACCGCGCCAGCTGAATTTAAACTGGAGACCGCGCCAGCTGGTTTTAATCTATAGACCATGGTGTCTGGTTTTAATCTGCAGACCACGGTGTCTGGTTTAAATCTATAGACCACGGTGTCGGGTTTTAATCTATAGACCACTTTGTCTGCTTTTAATCTATAGACCATGGTGTCTGGTTTGAATCTGTAGACCACGGTTTCTGGTTTTAATCTATAGACCACGGTGTCGGGTTTTAATCTATAGACCACGGTGTCTGGTTTTAAACTGGAGACCGCGGGGTCTGGTTTTAATCTATAGACCACGGTGTCGGGCTTTAATCTATAGACCACAGTGTCTGGTTTTAATCTATAGGCCATGGTGTTTAGTTTTAATCTATAGGCCACGGTGTCTGGTTTGAATCTATAGACCATGGAGTCTCGTTTTAGTCTATAGACCACGGTGTCTGGTTTTAATCTATAGACCACGGTGTCTGCTTTTAATCTATGGACCACGGTGTCTGGTTTGAATCTGTAGACCACGGTTTCTGGTTTTAATCTATAGACCACGGTGTCCGGTTTTAAACTGGAGACCGCGGTGTCTGGTTTTAATCTATAGGCCATGGTATTTAGTTTTAATCTATAGGCCACGGTGTCTGGTTTGAATCTATAGACCATGGTGTCTCGTTTTAGTCTATAGACCACGGTGTCTGGTTTTTATCTATAGGCCACGGTGTCTGGTTTTAATCTATAGACCACGGTGTCTGGTTTTAATCTGTAGACCACGGTGTCTGGTTTTAATCTATAGACCACGGTGTCTGGTTTTTATCTATAGGCCACGGTGTCTGGTTTGAATCTTTAGACCACGGTGTCTGGTTTTAATCTGTAGACCACAGTGTCTGGTTTTAATCTGTAGACCATGGTGTCTGGTTTTAATCTTTAGACCATGGTTCTGGTTTTAATCTGTAGACCATGGTGTCTGGTTTTAATCTGTAGACCACGGTGTCTGGTTTTAATCTGTAGACCACGGTGTCTAGTTTTAATCTATAGACCATGGTGTTTGGTTTTTAATGTGTGTGTTGTGTACATTCAACGGTGTCTGTTTACCTGTGTGTGTGTGTGTGTGTGTGTGTGTGTGTGTGTGTGTGTGTGTGTGTGTGTGTGTGTGTGCGTGCGTACCTGTGTAGGGTTGTGCACGAAAGGACAGTTGTCACATTGGTCCCCCACTCCGTCCAGGTCTGTATCTCTCTGCTCAGTGTTATACAGCAAGGGACAGTTATCATGCTCGTTCAGCATCTCTACACAAACACACAGACAAACACACACACATCTACCATGTGAAGGAATGGGTTAGGGTGAGACTAAAGCTACATGAGTCATTTCCTTGTTGTTTGTTGTGTATGTCTGTATGCTTTAGGACCAGAAGGGACACACACACACACACACACACTGTAATCAGTTACCAATATATTGTAATCAAATTACAGATACTTTTGAAAAATGACATGAATACTTTTAGAATTACTTTTAATTTCAGAAATAATTTTTGCACCAAAAAAAATACATTGACACCTTTCTGTTTTCTCAATGACATTCAATTCAGCTCTGAAAAAAGTTGCAAGTTAAAGTTTGTTCCACCTGAGCGAGTCTGACCACAGGTCACCAATCAGAGACCACTATGATGACACCAAATGATGACCACCAATCAGAGACCACTATGATGACACCAAATGATGACCACAGGTCAGACACCACTATGATGACACCAAATGATGACCACCAATCAGAGACCACTATGATGACACCAAATGATGACCACAGGTCAGACACCACTATGATGACACCAAATGATGACCACAGGTCAGACACCACTAAGATGACACCAAATGATGACCACCAATCAGAGACCACTATGATGACACCAAATGATGACCACATTTCAGACACCACTATGATGACACCAAATGATGACCACAGGTCAGAAACCACTATGATGACACCAAACGATGACCACCAATCAGAGACCATTATGATGACACCAAATGATGACCACAGGTCAGACACCACTGGGATGACACCAAATGATGACCACCAATCAGAGACCATTATGATGACACCAAATGATGACCACAGGTCAGACACCACTGTGATGACACCAAATGATGACCACCAATCAGAGACCACTATGATGACACCAAATGACGACCCCATGTCAGACACCACTATGATGACACCAATGATGACCACCAATCAGAGACCACTATGATGACACCAAATGCATTTGGTGGATCCCTTGTGTCTTCATCTACTCCTGTTAAGGGGGAAGTATCCAAAAGTAACTGAAAGTAATAAGATTAAGTTTAGTGAGGTTGGGTAATCTAAAGTTATTTTACAGATGACAATTTTGGACTGGTAACTTCTAACAAATAACATTTAGAAAGTAACCTACCCAACCCTGCACACACACACACACACACACACACACACACACACACACACACACACACACACACACACACACACACACACACACACACACACACACACACACACACACACACACACACACACACACACACACAAACACAAACAAACCGTCTCCATCCATGTCGATACTGCAGGCGTCTCCCTCTCCGTTGCTGTCTGTATCAGTCTGTAAAGGGTTGGGGGTGAAGGGACAGTTATCACAGCGGTCTCCAACTCCATCTCTGTCAGAGTCAAACTGATGGGGGTTGTAGTGTCCAGGGCAGTTATCCTAGGGAGCATACACACAATGGAATAAACACACACACAGAAACACACACACAAAGCCTCACCCTCACCCTCTCATCTAAGACATTGTCGTTGTCGTCATCAGGGTCACAGGCATCTCCAAGGCGATCATTGTCAAGGTCTTCCTGTCCGGAGTTTGGCAGGGCGGGGCAGTTATCCTGTTAGGCAATCACAATACAGCTCAGTTATTATATATTCAATCAAATCAATCAAATGTTATTGTAGGGGTTCTGGGCTTGACTAACTGTTCCATAATCTGTCTATTTTACATGGCCGTAAGTAGCAGTGAGCCCAGCATGGTGTTAGACACACGTACAGCGGCTTGCAAAAGTATTCACCCCCCTTGGCATTTTTCCTATTTTGTTGCCTTACAACCTGGAATTAAAATGGATTTTGGGGGGGTTTGTATCATTTGATTTACACATGCCTACCACTTTGAAGATGCACACTATTTCTCATTGTGAAACAGACAAGAAATAAGACAAAAAAACTGAAAACTTGAGCGTGCATAACTATTCACCCCCCCCAAAGTCAATACTTTGTAGAGCCACTTTTTGCAGCAATTACAGCTGCAAGTCTCTTGGGGTATGTCTCTATAAGCTTGGCACATCTAGCCACTGGGATTTTTGCCCACTCTTCAAGACCAATCTACTCCAGCTCCTTCAAGTTGGATGGGTTCCACTGGTATACAGGAATCTTTAAGTCATGCCACAGCTTCTCAATTGGATTGAGGTCTGGGCTTTTAAACGTTTCCCCTTAAACCATGTGTTGTGTTGCTTTAGCAGTATGCTTAGGGTCATTGTCTTGCTGGAAGGTGAACCTCCGTCCCAGTCTCAAATCTCTGGAAGACTGAAACAGGTTTCCCTCAAGAATTTCCCTGTATTTAGCGCCATCAATCATTCCTTCAATTCTGACCAGTTTCTCAGTCCCTGCCGATGAAAAACACCCCCACAGCATGATGCTGCCACTACCATGCTTCACTGTGGGGATGGTGTTCTCGGGGCGATAAGAGGTGTTTGTTTTGCCCCAGACATAGCGTTTTCCTTGATGGCCAAAAAAGCTAAATTTTAGTCTCATCTGACGTGAGTACCTTCTTCCATATGTTTGGGGAGTCTCTCACATGCCTTTTGGCGAACACCAAATGTGTTTGCTTACTTCTTTAAACAATGGCTTTTTTCTGGACACTCTTCTGTAAAGCCCAGCTCTGGGGAGTGTACGGCTTAAAGTGGTCCTACGGACAGATACTCCAGTCTCCGCTGTGGAGCTTTGCAGATCCATCAGGGTTATCTTTGGTCTCTTTGTTGCCTCTCTGTTTAATGCCCGCCCTCCTTGCCTGGTCCGTGAGTTTTGGAGGACGGCCCTCTCTTGGCAGGTTTGTTGTTGTGCCATATGCTTTCCATTCTTTAATAATGGATTAATGGTGCTCAGTGGGATGTTCAAAGTTTCTGATATTTTTTTATACCCCAACCCTGATCTGTACATCTCCACAACGTTGTCCCTGACCTGTTTGGTGAGCTCCTTGGTCTTCATGGTGTCACTTGCTTGGTGGTGCCCCTTGTTTAGTGGTGTTGCAGACTCTGGGGCATTTCAGAACAGGTGTATATATACTGAGATCATGTGACAGTTAGATTGCACACAGGTGGACTTTATTTAACTAGTTATGTGACATCTGAAGGTATTTGGTTGCACCAGATTTGATTTAGGGGCTTCATAGCAAAGGGGGTGAATACATATGCACGCACCACTTTTTTTATTTTTATGTTCTGGAACCAAGTAATATTTTTCACTTCACCATTTTGGACTATTTTGTGTAGGTCCATTCCATGAAATCCAAATACATTTAAATTACAGGTTGTAATGCAACAACATAGTAAAAATGCCAAGGGGGTGAATACTTTTGCAAGGCACTGTACCTAGGAGACAGCTAACCCTGGTTCATGGATAGCTGGGAGACAGCTAACCATGGTCCAGGGATAGCTAGGAGACAGCTAACCATGGTCCAGGAATAGCTAGGAGACAGCTAACCATGGTCCAGGGATAGCTAGGAGACAGCTAACCACGGTCCAGGAATAGCTAGGAGACAGCTAACCACGGTCCAGGAATAGCTAGGAGACAGCTAACCACGTTCCAGGGATAGCTAGGAGAAGGCTAACCACGGTCCAGGGATAGCTAGGAGACAGCTAACCACGGTCAAGGGATAGCTAGGAGACAGCTAACCACGGTCCAGGGATAGCTAGGAGACAGCTAACCACGGTCCAGGGATAGCTAGGAGACAGCTAACCACGGTCCAGGAATAGCTAGGAGACAGCTAACCACGGTCGAGGGATAGCTAGGAGACAGCTAACCACGGTCCAGGAATAGCTAGGAGACAGCTAACCACGGTCCAGGAATAGCTAGGAGACAGCTAACCACGGTCCAGGAATAGCTAGGAGACAGCTAACCACGGTCCAGGGATAGCTAGGAGACAGCTAACCACGGTCAAGGGATAGCTAGGAGACAGCTAACCACGGTCCAGGGATAGCTAGGAGACAGCTAACCACGGTCCAGGGATAGCTAGGAGACAGCTAACCACGGTCCAGGGATAGCTAGGAGACAGCTAACCACGGTCCAGGGATAGCTAGGAGACAGCTAACCACGGTCCAGGGATAGCTAGGAGACAGCTAACCACGGTCCAGGGATAGCTAGGAGACAGCTAACCACGGTCCAGGGATAGCTAGGAGACAGCTAACCACGGTCCAGGGATAGCTAGGAGACAGCTAACCACGGTCCAGGGATAGCTAGGAGACAGCTAACCACGGTCCAGGGATAGCTAGGAGACAGCTAACCACGGTCCAGGGATAGCTAGGAGACAGCTAACCACGGTCCAGGGATAGCTAGGAGACAGCTAACCACGGTCCAGGGATAGCTAGGAGACAGCTAACCACGGTCCAGGGATAGCTAGGAGACAGCTAACCACGGTCCAGGGATAGCTAGGAGACAGCTAACCACGGTCCAGGGATAGCTAGGAGACAGCTAACCACGGTCCAGGGATAGCTAGGAGACAGCTAACCACGGTCCAGGGATAGCTAGGAGACAGCTAACCACGGTCCAGGGATAGCTAGGAGACAGCTAACCACGGTCCAGGGATAGCTAGGAGACAGCTAACCACGGTCCAGGGATAGCTAGGAGACAGCTAACCACGGTCCAGGGATAGCTAGGAGACAGCTAACCACGGTCCAGGGATAGCTAGGAGACAGCTAACCACGGTCCAGGGATAGCTAGGAGACAGCTAACCACGGTCCAGGGATAGCTAGGAGACAGCTAACCACGGTCCAGGGATAGCTAGGAGACAGCTAACCACGGTCCAGGGATAGCTAGGAGACAGCTAACCACGGTCCAGGGATAGCTAGGAGACAGCTAACCACGGTCCAGGGATAGCTAGGAGACAGCTAACCACGGTCCAGGGATAGCTAGGAGACAGCTAACCACGGTCCAGGGATAGCTAGGAGACAGCTAACCACGGTCCAGGGATAGCTAGGAGACAGCTAACCACGGTCCAGGGATAGCTAGGAGACAGCTAACCACGGTCCAGGGATAGCTAGGAGACAGCTAACCACGGTCCAGGGATAGCTAGGAGACAGCTAACCACGGTCCAGGGATAGCTAGGAGACAGCTAACCACGGTCCAGGGATAGCTAGGAGACAGCTAACCACGGTCCAGGGATAGCTAGGAGACAGCTAACCACGGTCCAGGGATAGCTAGGAGACAGCTAACCACGGTCCAGGGATAGCTAGGAGACAGCTAACCACGGTCCAGGGATAGCTAGGAGACAGCTAACCACGGTCCAGGGATAGCTAGGAGACAGCTAACCACGGTCCAGGGATAGCTAGGAGACAGCTAACCACGGTCCAGGGATAGCTAGGAGACAGCTAACCACGGTCCAGGTATAGCTAGGAGACAGCTAACCACGGTCCAGGTATAGCTAGGAGACAGCTAACCACGGTCCAGGGATAGCTAGGAGACAGCTAACCACGGTCCAGGGATAGCTAGGAGACAGCTAACCACGGTCCAGGGATAGCTAGGAGACAGCTAACCACGGTCCAGGGATAGCTAGGAGACAGCTAACCACGGTCCAGGGATAGCTAGGAGACAGCTAACCACGGTCCAGGGATAGCTAGGCCAGTCCAATAATAATAATAATAATAATAATAATGCATACAAAAGCCAATCCCATTCTCTCACACCTGTGACCAATTACTGACTGTCCCTCTCAGCACCTGGCCTAGTGTATGCTGCTCCCCAGTGGTGGGACGTGGAAGTGTTCTGTCTATCTGTACACACATCCGCCATCCCCGTCCACAACGGCCTAGTAAACTCCAAACCTACTTGATGGTAATAGTGCTCACTGTTGCCGCTAGTGGCAGGTTTAAAAGGTATCCCCCTACATCCTCGGTACATAGACAGATGTCCTATTTCGAAGTGAATCTTAAGCGTATACAGTTGTGTGTGTGTATGAGTTATGTGTGTGTGTGTGTGTATATGAGTTATGTGTGTGTGTGTGTGTGTATGAGTTATGTGTGTGTGTGTGTGTATATGAGTTATGTGTGTGTGTGTGTGTATGAGTTATGTGTGTGTGTGTGTGTGTGTGTGAGTTATGTATGTGTGTGTGTGTGTGTATATGAGTTATGTGTGTGTGTGTGTATATGAGTTATGTGTGTGTGTGTGTGTATATGAGTTATGTGTGTGTGTGTATATGAGTTATGTGTGTGTGTGTATATGAGTTATGTGTGTGTGTGTGTATATGAGTTATGTATGTGTGTATGTGTGTATGAGTTATGTGTGTGTGTGTGTATGTGAGTTATGTATGTGTGTGTATGTGTGTATGAGTTATGTATGTGTGTGTGTGTATGAGTTATGTGTGTGTGTGTGTATATGAGTTATGTATGTGTGTGTTTGTGTGTATGAGTTATGTGTGTGTGTGTGTATGTGAGTTATGTATGTGTGTGTTTGTGTGTATGAGTTATGTGTGTGTATGTGTGTTTTTTAATTTTTATTTTACCTTTATTTAACTTGGCAAGTCAGTTAAGAACAAATTCTTATTTTCAATGACGGCCTAGGAACAGCGGGTTAACTGCCTGTTCAGGGGCAGAACAACAGATTTGTACCTTGTCAGCTCAGGGATTCAAACTTGGAACCTTTCGATTACTAGTCCAACGCTCTAACCACTAGTGTACCCTGTGTGTGTGTGTGTGTGTGTGTGTGTGTGTGTGTGTGTGTGTGTGTGTGTGTGTGTGTGTGTGTGTGTGTGTGTGTGTGTGTGTGTGTGTGTGTGTGTGTGTGATGCATTATGTGTGTGTGTATGTGAGAGTGTGTGAATGAGTGATACGTTATGTGTGTGTGCCTGGGTGTGTGCCTAAGTATGTGTTAGTGTGTACCTGTAGACAGTGGTAGGTTGTGTTGTGGTGGCAGGGAAGGATATGATTGGGCCAGCCATCTAGGTCAGAATCTTCAGTACACAGGAAGCCGTCCCCAGCGAAGCCAACACCACACACACACCGATACACAGTTTCAGACGCCACGCCCAGGTACACACACTCCGCATGCTGACTGCAACGGTGTGTATTATCTTTACAGGGGTTGTGGG
Source organism: Oncorhynchus kisutch (assembly GCF_002021735.2). Classification (NCBI taxonomy): domain Eukaryota; kingdom Metazoa; phylum Chordata; class Actinopteri; order Salmoniformes; family Salmonidae; genus Oncorhynchus; species Oncorhynchus kisutch. The sequence goes on from NW_022264438.1 coordinate 17,589, forward strand.
GCTCACAGACCTAAACACAGAAACACACTTATAATTACAACACACACTTACAGTCAAAACACACACACACACACACACCACCCCACCCCACACTACCCCACACCACACACCACACCACCCCACACCACACCACCACACTCCACACACCACACCACCCCACACCACACACCACACACCACACACCACACCACCCCACACCACACTCCACACCACCACACTCCACACCACCCCACACTCCACACCACCCCACACCACACACCACACACCACACACCACACACCACACACCACACCACCCCACACCACACTCCACACCACCACACTCCACACCACCCCACACTCCACACCACCACACTCCACACACCACACCACACACCACCCCACCCCACACCACACTCCACACCACCACACCACACTCCACACCACAACACCCCACACACCACACACCACCCCACACCACACCACCACACTCCACACCACCCCACATCACCCCACACCACACCACCCCATACCACACCACCCCATACCACACCACCACACACCACACTCCACACCATACCACCCCACCCCATACCATACCACTACACACACCACACCACACACACCATACCACTACACACACCACACCACACCACACACCACTCCACACCACCACACTCCACACCACCACACCACCACTCACCACACCACCCCACACCACACACCCCACACACCACACCACCACACACCACACCACCCCATCCCACACCACACACACCACACCACACACCACACCACACCATACTACTACACACACCACACCCCACACCACCCCACACACCCCACACCACACCACACACACCACACCACACTCCTCACCACACACCACACCACACACACCACATCACACTCCACACCACACCACACACCACACCACCACACACACCAAACCACACTCCACACCAAACCACCACACCACACACCACCCCACACCACACACACCCCCACACTCCACACCACCACACACACCACACCACACCACATCATACCACACCCCACATCACACACACTCCACACCACACCACAGCACACACCACACACACCACACCCCACACTACACCACACACCACACCACACCACACACCACCACTGGCCTGTTTTGTGTTGTTGGCGTCTTCCAGTCCGAGACCGTAGGGTTGGTTGCCGTGATATCGGGGGGGGCAGGGGTGACAGTGGAACCCTGGGTCTGTGTTCACACACTCGGTCACACACACACCCTGCAACATACACTACAGGAGAGAGGTTACACACACCCTGCAACACAGACTGCAGGAGACAGGTTACACACACACACTGCAACACACACTACAGGACAGGAGAGAGGTTACACACACACCCTACAACACACACTGTAGGAGAGAGGTTACACACCCTGCAACACACACTGCAGGACAGGAGAGAGGTTACACAGACCCTGCAACACACACTACAGGAGAGAGGTTACACACACACCCTGCAACACACATTGTAGGAGAGAGGTTACACACACACACCCTGCAACACACATTGTAGGACAGGAGAGAGGCTACACACACCCTGCAACACACACTACAGGAGAGAGGTTACACACACCCTGCAACACACACTACAGGAGAGAGGTTACACACCCTGCAACACACACTGTAGGACAGGAGAGAGGTTACACACACCCTGCAACACACACTACAGGAGAGAGGAAACACACACCCTGCAACACACACTACAGGAGAAAGGTCACACACACCCTGCAACACACACTAGAGGACAGGAGAGAGGTTTCACACACCTGGCAACACACACTACACACACAGAGATAGAGGTTGTGTGTGTGTGTGTGTGTGTGTGTGTGTGTGTGTGTGTGTGTGTGTGTGTGTGTGTGTGTGTGTGTGTGTGTGTGTGTGTGTGTGTGTGTGTGTATTTACTTCATCCTGGTCTTCACAGACAGAGCCATTTCCATGGTAACCCAGTGGACAGGGCCCACATTCCCATGAGCCATCAGTCTCAGAGTGGCAGGAGACCCCAGGGAAGCAGGGCCTAGAAAGACAGCTGTCTACACAGAGAGAGAGAGAGGAAGGCCAAAGAGTATGATTGGTAGAATTGACTATAAAATGTTAAAACAGACAAGAGCGCTCCAGTGGTAGTGGACACAAACAATGACAGAAATATAATTGAGTTCCATAATAACCAACTCTGGACAGGTACATCACCCTTGTCTTATTCAGCCCTAATATATTCAACAATCAATCCCTAATATTCATACGGCAATAACTTCTACACAATAGAAAACACAGTAGGATTTTTCTCCCACATACTGTAGGCATACTCCTCTCTTTTCACACATGCTACTATTTAGAGATTATTTTCATTGAGAACTTGAAACCGACCATGGAGGTTATGAATTTCAAGTTATTTTTGAAGACTATTCCAAAGAATGGCAGGTGAGTACAAAAAGGTATCTTTTGGCATACCACTCTTAAATCTAAAAGGAACAGTGTTGGTTTCATTCCTTCTAGTGGAATAGTTATTGTTATCCCTGACCAAGTTAAAGTTGTTTCAAGGTGCTTGGGGACCATACTGTGGACAATCTGATGAACAAGACAAACCTTGATCTGACAGAGGCTCCTCCACTTTGAGGAGGAGAGAGACTGACAGAGACTCCATTTGAGGAGGAGAGAGACTGACAGAGACTCCTCCACTTTGAGGAGGAGAGAGACTGACAGAGACTCCTCCACTTTGAGGAGGAGAGAGACTGACAGAGACTCCTCCACTTTGAGGAGGAGAGAGACTGACAGAGACTCCTCCACTTTGAGGAGGAGAGAGACTGACAGAGACTCCTCCACTTTGAGGAGGAGAGACTGACAGAGACTCCTCCACTTTGAGGAGGAGAGAGACTGACAGAGACTCCTCCACTTTGAGGAGGAGAGAGACTGACAGAGACTTCTCCACTTTGAGGAGGAGAGAGACCGACTGAGACTCCTCCACTTTGAGGAGGAGAGAGACTGACAGAGACTCCTCCACTTTGAGGAGGAGAGAGACTGACAGATACTCCTCCACTTTGAGGAGGAGAGAGACTGACAGAGACTCCTCCACTTTGAGGAGGAGAGAGACTGACAGAGACGCCTCCACTTTGAGGAGGAGAGACTGACAGAGACTCCTCCACTTTGAGGAGGAGAGAGACTGACAGAGACTCCTCCACTTTGAGGAGGAGAGCGACTGACAGAGACTCCTCCACTTTGAGGAGGAGAGAGACTGACAGAGACTCCTCCACTTTGAGGAGGAGAGAGACTGACAGAGACTCCTCCACTTTGAGGAGGAGAGAGACTGACATAGACTCCTCCACTTTGAGGAGGAGAGCGACTGACAGAGACTCCTCCACTTTGAGGAGGAGAGAGACTGACAGAGACTCCTCCACTTTGAGGAGGATAGAGACTGACAGAGACTCCTCCACTTTGAGGAGGAGAGAGACTGACTGAGACTCCTCCACTTTGAGGAGGAGAGACTGACAGAGACTCCTCCACTTTGAGGAGGAGAGAGACTGACAGAGACTCCTCCACTTTGAGGAGGAGAGAGACTGACAGAGACTCCTCCACTTTGAGGAGGAGAGAGACTGACAGAGACTCCTCCACTTTGAGGAGGAGAGACTGACAGAGACTCCTCCACTTTGAGGAGGAGAGAGACTGACATAGACTCCTCCACTTTGAGGAGGAGAGCGACTGACAGAGACTCCTCCACTTTGAGGAGGAGAGAGACTGACAGAGACTCCTCCACTTTGAGGAGGATAGAGACTGACAGAGACTCCTCCACTTTGAGGAGGAGAGAGACTGACTGAGACTCCTCCACTTTGAGGAGGAGAGACTGACAGAGACTCCTCCACTTTGAGGAGGAGAGAGACTGACATAGACTCCTCCACTTTGAGGAGGAGAGAGACTGACTGAGACTCCTCCACTTTGAGGAGGAGAGAGACTGACAGAGACGCCTCCACTTTGAGGAGGAGAGGGTGACAGAGACTCCTCCACTTTGAGGAGGAGAGAGACTGACAGAGACACCTCCACTTTGAGGAGGAGAGAGACTGACAGAGACTCCTCCACTTTGAGGAGGAGAGAGACTGACAGAGACTCCTCCACTTTGAGGAGGAGAGAGACTGACAGAGACTCCTCCACTTTGAGGAGGAGAGACTGACAGAGACTCCTCCACTTTGAGGAGGAGGCTTTCAAAGTGCAAATGGTCAAGATGGGTATGTACTGGAAGTCTAAGAACAATACTAACTAATTAGTTCTGAGATGTCTGCAGTTTGTTTTTAATAATCTTGGGGGCACTATTGTACCAGGAAGAGCATGCATAAAGTGGCACTGAACAAGAGCCCCTGCCAATGCCACCATTGAGATGTATCTGTATTGTTTGTTTTACCTCTATGAATAAATTATTACACTGGATTAGTGATTTAACTACTTGGATGGCTCACATTTAGCCTCCAGCTAAATCAAGACCAAGGTACTTATTGTTGGAGCCAAAGCACAGAGAGAGAATCTGGACGCACATTTAAATTCACGGATAATAAAGATAAAACACCAGGTAAAAACCTAGGTGTTATTTTACATTCTGAACTACATTTCCAATCACACATTAGGAATGTGACCAACATAGCTTTTTTACCACATTGCCAAGGTGCGGCCATTTCTCTCTCAGACTGATACAAGGACACTCATCCATGCTTTTATTACAGCAGGCTTGACTACTGTAATGCTCTTCTGTCTTGTCTGCCCAGGAAGCCATTGGTCAACTGCAAAACATACAGAATGCTGCAGCACGGGTACTGACCAAGACCAGACGGAGAGCACACATTACACCGGTTAGGTCTCTGCACTGGCTGCCTGTGAGTTTTAGAAATCATTTTAATATTCCACTATAGGTTTAAAATCAAACCACGACTGTGCACCCCAATACAGACATGCTTCTAAGTTATGTATCCAGTAGGTCCCTCAGGTCCTCTGGCACTGGCCTATTAACTATCCCAAAGCCTAGAACCAAGAGGCATGGAGAGGCAGCCTTTAGTTACTATGCCCCCACCCTCTGGAACAGCCTGCCAGAGAACCTGAGGGGGACTAAGAGGCATGGAGAGGCAGCCTTTAGTTACTATGCCTCCACCCTCTGGAATAGCCTGCCAGAGAACCTGAGGGGGACCAAGAGGCATGGAGAGGCAGCCTTTAGTTACTATGCCCCCACCCTCTGGAACAGCCTGCCAGAGAACCTGAGGGGGACCAAGAGGCATGGAGAGGCAGCCTTTAGTTACTATGCCTCCACCCTCTGGAATAGCCTGCCAGAGAACCTGAGGGGGACCAAGAGGCATGGAGAGGCAGCCTTAGTTACCCTGCCTCCACCCTCTGGAACAGCCTGCCAGAGAACCTGAGGGGGACCAAGAGGCATGGAGAGGCAGCCTTTAGTTACTATGCCCCCACCCTCTGGAATAGCCTGCCAGAGAACCTGAGGGGGATCAAGAGGCATGGAGAGGCAGCCTTTAGTTACTATGCCCCCACCCTCTGGAATAGCCTGCCAGAGAACCTGAGGGGGACCAAGAGGCATGGAGAGGCAGCCTTTAGTTACTATGCCCCCACCCTCTGGAATAGCCTGCCAGAGAACCTGAGGGGGACCAAGAGGCATGGAGAGGCAGCCTTTAGTTACTATGCCCCCACCCTCTGGAATAGCCTGCCAGAGAACCTGACCGGGACCGAAACTGTGGAAACTGTGGAGATCTTAAAATACACATTTTTGACTTTGCTTTTCCTCAGGGTGCTTTTTAGTCGTTCAGTTTTTATTGTCGTTCAGCCTCTGAGAATACCGAATACGGTGACTGAGTAACGAATAATAACGAATACAGTGACTGACTATTAAAACCTACCCAAACCAGAAACCGTGGATAGACGGCGGCATTCTCGCAAAAGTGAAAGCACGAACCACCACATTTAAACCATAGAAAGGTGACTGGGAATATGGCAGAATACAAACAGTGTAGTTATTCCCTACGTAAGAAAATAAAACATGTCAAATGTCAGTTCAGAGACAAAGTGGAATTGCAATTCAACGGCTCAGATACGAGATGTATGTGGCAGGGTCTACAGACAATCACAGACTACAAAGGGAAAACCTGCCACGTCGGACACCGACGTCTTGCTTCCGGACAAGATAAACACCTTCTTCGCCCGATTTGAGGATAACACAGTGCCACCGACCGCTACCAAATACTGTGGGCTCTCCTTCACCGTGGCCGATGTGAGTAAGACGTTTAAGCGTGTTAACACTCGCATGGCTGCCGGCCCAGACGGCATCCATAGCCGCGTCCTCAAAGCATGCGCAGACCAGCTGGCTGGAGTGTTTACGGGCATATTCAATCAATCCCTATCCGTGTCTGCTGTACCCACTTGCTTCAAGATGTCCACCATTGTTCCTGTACCCAAGAAAGCAAAGGTAACTGAACTAAATGTCTATCGCCCCGTAGCACTCACTTCTGTCATCATGAAGTGCTTTGAGAGGCCAGTTAAGGATCATATCACCTCTACCTTACCTGACACCCTAGACCCACTTCAATTTACTTAGATCCACAGACGATGCAATCGCCATCGCACTGCACACTGACCTATCCCATCTGGACAAGAGGAACAAGAGGAATACCTATGTATAATGCTGTTCAATGACTATAGCTCAGCATTCAACACCATAGTACCCTCCAAGCTCATCCTTAAGCTCATGGTCCTAGGTCTGAACCCTGCCCAGTTGGTCCTGGACTTCTGACTGTCCGCCCCAGGTGGGGAAGGTAGGGAACAACAACTCCACTTTGCGGAACCTAAACACAGGGACCTCGCAAGAGTGCGTGCTCAGCCCCTTCCTGTACTCTCTGTTCACCCATGGCTGCGTGGCCACACACGCCTCCAACCCAATCATCAAGTTTGCAGATGACACAACAGTAGTGGGCTTGATTACCCAGAATGACGAGACAGCCTACAGAGAGGAGGTGAGGGCACTCGGAGTGTGGTGTCAGGAAAACAACCTCCCACCAAACATCCACAAAACAAAGCAGCTGATTGTGGAATTCAGGAAACAACAGAGGGAGCAGCCCCCTATCCACATCGACGGGACTACAGTGGACAAGGTGGAAAGCTTCAAGTTCCTCGGCGTACACATCACTGACAACCTGAAATGGTCCACCCACACAGACAGTGTGGTGAAGTAGGCGCAAAAGCGCCTCTTAAACCTCAGGAGGCTGAAGAAATTTGCCTTGGCCACTAAAACCCTCGTAAACTTCTACACATGCACAATTGAGAGCATCCTGTCGGGCTGTATCACCGCCTGGTACGGCAACTGCAACGCCCGCAACCGCAGGGCTCTCCAGAGGGGGGTGTAGTCTGCCCAACGCATCACCGGGGGCAAACTACCTGCCCTCCAGGACACCTACACCACCCGATGTCACAAGAAGGCCAAAAATATCATCAAGGACATCAACCACCCGAGCCACTGCCTGTTCACCCAGCTATGATCCATAAGGCGAGGTCAGTACAGGTGCAGAGACTGAAAAACAGCTTCTCTCTCAAGGCCATCAGACTGTTCAATAGCCATCACTAGCACATTCGAGGCTGCTGCATATATACATAGACTTGGAATCACTTTAATAATGGAACACTAGTCACTTCAATTATGTTTCAATAATGTTTACATACAATCAATCAATCAAATGTATTTATAAAACCCTTCTTACATCTTACATACAGCTTTACATCTTATACGTATGTACTGTATTCTATTCTACTGTATTTTAGTCAATGCCACTCCGACATTGCTCGTCCTAATATTTCAATATTTCTTAACTCTATTCTTTTACCTTTGGATTTGTGTGTATTGCTGTGAATTGTTAGATATTACTGCACTGTTGGAGCTAGGAACACAAGCATTTAGTTAGATATTACTTCTCTGTTGGAACTAGGAACACAAGCATTTAGTTAGATATTACTGCTCTGTTGGAGCTAGAAACACAGGCATTTAGTTAGATATTACTGCTCTGTTGGAGCTAGGAACACAAGCATTTAGTTAGATATTACTGCTCTGTTGGAGCTAGGAACACAAGCATTTAGTTAGATATTACTGCACTGTTGGAGCTGGTTACACAAGCATTTAGTTAGATACTACTGCACTGTTGGAGCTAGGAACACAAGCATTTAGTCAGAAACTCCTGCTCTGTTGGAGCTAGAAACAAGCATTTCACTGTTGGAGCTAGAAACAACAAGCATTTAGTTAGATACTCCTGCTCTGTTGGAGCTAGAAACAAGCATTTCACTGTTGGAGCTAGAAACACAAGCATTTAGTTAGGTACTACTGCTCTGTTGGAGCTAGGAACACAAGCATTTAGTTAGGTACTACTGCTCTGTTGAGCTAGAAACAAGCATTTCACTGTTGGAGCTAGAAACACAAGCATTTAGTTAGATACTCCTGCTCTGTTGGAGCTAGAACAAGCATTTCACTGTTGGAGCTAGAAACACAAGCATTTAGTTAGGTACTACTGCTCTGTTGGAGCTAGGAACACAAGCATTTAGTTAGGTACTACTGCTCTGTTGGAGCTAGAAACAAGCATTTCACTGTTGGAGATAGAAACACAAGCATTTAGTTAGGTACTACTGCTCTGTTGGAGCTAGAAACACAAGCATTTAGTTAGATACTACTGCTCTGTTTGGAGCTAGAAACAAGCATTTCACTGTTGGAGCTAGGAACACAAGCATTTAGTTAGGTACTACTGCTCTGTTGGAGCTAGAAACAAGCATTTAGTTAGATACTACTGCTCTGTTGGAGCTAGAAACAAGCATTTCACTGTTGGAGCTAGGAACACAAGCATTTAGTTAGGTACTACTGCTCTGTTGGAGCTAGGAACACAAGCATTTAGTTAGGTACTACTGCTCTGTTGGAACTAGTTTCACACCTGGCCTTAAGTTATCTGTGTTGTCTTTATATTTTCATTAGGCCAGGGTGTGACATGGGTGATTTATTGTGTTCGTCTTGTCTAGGGGTTTATCAGATTTATGGGGTTGTGTTCAGTGTAGTTGTCTAGGTAGGTCTATGGTTGCCTAGAGTGGTTCTCAATCAGAGGCAGGTGTTTATCGTTGTCTCTGATTGGGAACCATATTTAGGCAGCCATATCTTTGGGTATCTTGTGGAGTGGTTGTTTCCTGTCTCTGCACCAGTTAGGACTGTTTCGGTTGTTCCTGTCTCTGTGGTCTCTGCACCAGTTAGGACTGTTTCGGTTGTTCCTGTCTGGGTCTCTGCCACCAGTTAGGACTGGTTTCGGTTTGTTCCTGTCGGTCTCTGCACCAGTTAGGACTGTTTCGGTTGTTCCTGTCTCTGTGGTCTCTGCAACCAGTTAGGACTGTTTCGGTTGTTCCTGTCTCTGTGGTCTCTGCACCAGTTAGGACTGTTTCGGTTGTTCCTGTCTCTGTGGTCTCTGCACCAGTTAGGACTGTTTCGGTTGTTCCTGTCTCTGTGGTCTCTGCACCAGTTAGGACTGTTTCGGTTGTTCCTGTCTCTGTGGTCTCTGCACCAGTTAGGACTGTTTCGTGTTCCTGTCTCTGTGGTCTCTGCACCAGTTAGGACTGTTTCGGTTGTTCCTGTCTCTGTGGTCTCTGCACCAGTTAGGACTGTTTCGGTTGTTCCTGTTCTCTGTGGTCTCTGCACCAGTTAGGACTGTTTCGGTTTGTTCCTGTCTCTGTGGTCTCTGCACCAGTTAGGACTGTTTCGGTTGTTCCTGTCTCTGTGGGTCTCTGCACCAGTTAGGACTGTTCGGTTGTTCCTGTCTCTGTGGTCTCTGCACCAGTTAGGACTGTTTCGGTTGTTCCTGTCTCTGTGGTCTCTGCACCAGTTAGGACTGTTTCGGTTGTTCCTGTCTCTGTGGTCTCTGCACCAGTTAGGACTGTTTCGGTTGTTCCTGTCTCTGTTGGTCTCTGCACCAGTTAGGACTGTTTCGGTTGTTCCTGTCTCTGTGGGTCTCTGCACCAGTTAGGACTGTTTCGGTTGGTTCCTGTCTCTGTGGTCTCTGCACCAGTTAGGACTGTTTCGGTTGTTCCTGTCTCTGTGGTCTCTGCACCAGTTAGGACTGTTTCGGTTGTTCCTGTCTCTGTGGTCTCTGCACCAGTTAGGACTGTTTCGGTTGTTCCTGTCTCTGTGGTCTCTGCACCAGTTAGGACTGTTTCGGTTGTTCCTGTCTCTGTGGTCTCTGCACCAGTTAGGCTGTTTCGGTTGTTCCTGTCTCTGTGGTCTCTGCACCAGTTAGGACTGTTTCGGGTGTTCCTGTCTCTGTGGTCTCTGCACCAGTTAGTTTGGGTTGTTCCTGTCTCTGCACCAGTTAGTTTGGGTTGTTCCTGTCTCTGTGGTCTCTGCACCAGTTAGTTTGGGTTGTTCCTGTCTCTCTGCACCAGTTAGTTTGGGTTGTTCCTGTCTCTCTGCACCAGTTAGTTTGGTTGTTCCTGTCTCTCTGCACCAGTTAGTTTGGGTTGTTCCTGTCTCTCTGCACCAGTTAGTTTGGGTTGTTCCTGTCTCTCTGCACCAGTTAGTTTGGGTTGTTCCTGTCTCTCTGCACCAGTTAGTTTGGGTTGTTCCTGTCTCTCTGCACCAGTTAGTTTGGGTTGTTCCTCTGTGTTCTCTGCACCAGTTAGTTTGGGTTGTTCCTGTCTCTCTCTGCACCAGTTAGTTTGGGTTGTTCCTGTCTCTGTCTCTCTGCACCAGTTAGTTTGGGTTGTCCTGTCTCTCTGCACCAGTTAGTTTGGGTTGTTCCTGTCTCTCTGCACCAGTTAGTTTGGGTTGTTCCTGTCTCTCTGCACCAGTTAGTTTGGGTTGTTCCTGTCTCTCTGCACCAGTTAGTTTGGGTTGTTCTGTCTCTCTGCACCAGTTAGTTTGGGTTGTTCCTGTCCTCTGTTCTCTGCACCCTTTAGGACGTTGTTCCTGTCTCTGTGCTCTGCACCAGTTAGTTTGGGTTGTTCCTGTCTCTCTGCACCAGTTAGTTTGGGTTGTTCCTGTCTCTGTGTTCTCTGCACCAGTTAGTTTGGGTTGTTCCTGTCTCTCTGCACCAGTTAGTTTGGGTTGTTCCTGTCTCTCTGCACCAGTTAGTTTGGGTTGTTCCTGTCTCTCTCTGCACAGTTAGTTTGGGTTGTTCCTGTCTCTCTGCACCAGTTAGTTTGGGTTGTTCCTGTCTCTCTGCACCAGTTAGTTTGGGTTGTTCCTGTCCTGTCTCTGCACCAGTTAGTTTGGTTGTTCTGTCTCTGTTCTCTCTGCACCAGTTAGGACTGGTTGTGTCCTGTCCTGTGTTCTCTGCACCAGTTAGTTTGGGTTGTTCCTGTCTCTCTGCACCAGTTAGTTTGGGTTTTCCTGTCTCTCTGCACCAGTTAGTTGGGTTGTTCCTGTCTCTCTGCACCAGTTAGTTTCGGTTTTGCCACGTTTTCTTATTTTGTATTTGTATAGTGTTCACGTTTTCGTCTTTATTAAAGATGCTTAACAATAACCACACTGCATTTTGGTCCTCTCCTTCCGGCAGGAAGAAAACC
>NW_022264439.1:0-29191 GCF_002021735.2 Oncorhynchus kisutch
CTCTCCTTATGGCTCTAATCTGATAGTGGTAGTGGTGTAGAGTCTAGTCTCCTTTATGGCTCTAATCTGATAGTGGTAGTGGGGTGGTAGATGTCTGTCTCCCTTATGGATCTAAAATGATAGTGGTATGTGGTGGTAGATGTCTAGACTCCCTTATGGCTCTAATCTGATAGTGGTAGTGGGGTGGTAGATGTCTAGCCTCCCTTATGGCTCTAATCTGATGTGGTAGAGGGGTGTTAAATGTCTAGTCTCCCTTATGGCTCTATCTGATGGTGGTTGGGGTGGTAGATGTCTAGTCTCCCTTATGGCTCTAACTTGAATGGTAGTGTGGGGTGGTAGATGTCTAGTCTCCCTTATGGCTCTAATCTGATAGTGGTAGTGGGGTGGTAGATGTCTAGTCTCCCTTATGCTCTAATCTGATAGTGGTAGTGGGGTGGTAGATGTCTAGTCTCCCTTATGGCTCTAATCTGATGGTGGTAGGGGGTGGTAGATGTCTTGTCTCCCTTATGGCTCTAATCTGATAGTGGTAGTGGGGTGGTATGTCTTGTCTCCCTTATGGCTCTAATCTGATAGTGGTAGTGGTGGTAGATGTCTTGTCTCCCTTATGGCTCTAATCTGATAGTGGTAGTGGGGTGGTAGATGTCTAGTCTCCCTTATGGCTCTAATCTGATGGTGGTAGTGGGGTGGTAGATGTCTAGTCTCCCTTATGGCTCTAATCTGATAGTGTATGGGGTGGTAGATGTCGTCTCCCCCTTATGGCTCTAATCTGATAGTGGTAGTGGGGTGGTAGATGTCTAGTCTCCCTTATGGCTCTAATCTCTTGTAGTGGGGTGTAGATGTCTAGTCTCCCTTATGCTCTAATCTGATAGTGGTAGTAGGTGGTGTAGATGTCTATACTCCCTTATGGCTCTAATCTGATAGTGGTAGTGGGGTGGTAAATGTCTAGTCTCCCTTATGGCTCTAATCTGATAGTGGTAGTGGGGTGGTATTGTCTAGTCTCCCTTATGGCTCTAATCTGGTAGTGGTTGGTTGATGTCTAGTCTCCCTTATGGCTCTAATCTGATAGTGGTAGGGGTGGTAGATGTCTATCTCCCCTTATGGCTCTAATCTGATAGTGGTAGTGGGGTGGTAGATGTCTAGTCTCCCTTATGGCTCTAATCTGATGGGGTAGTGGGTGGTAGATGTCTTGTCTCCCTTATGGCTCTAATCTGATATTGGTAGTGGGGTGGTAGATGTCTAGAGTCCCTTATGGCTCTAATCTGATAGTGGAGTGGGTGGTAAGTCTAGTCTTCTCCCGTATGGCTCTAATCTGATAGTGGTAGTGGGGTGGTAGATGTCTAGTCTCCCTTATGGCTCTAATCGTATAGTGGAAGTGGGGTGGTAGATGTCTAGAGTCCCTTATGGCTCTAATCTGATAGTGGGTGGATGATGTCAAGGCTCCCTTATGGCTCTAATCTGATAGTGGGGTGGATGATGTCTTGTCTCCCTTATAGCCCTAATATGATAGTGGTAGTGGGGTGGTAGATGTCTTGTCTCCGTTATGGCTCTAGTCTGATAGTGGTAGGGGGGTGGTAGATGTCTAGTCTCCCTTATGGCTCTAATCGTATAGTGGTAGTGGGTGGTAGATGTCTTGTCTCCCTTATGGCTCTAATCTGAGAGTGGTATTGTGGTGTTAGATGTCTCTATCCCTTATGGATTCTAAAATGGTAGTGGTATGTCTAGTCTCCTTATGGCTCTAATCTGATAGTGGTAGTGGGGTGTAGATGTCTACCTCCCTTATGGCTCTAATCTGATAGTGGTAGAGGGGTGTTAAATGTCTTGTCTCCCTTATGGCTCTAATCTGATGGTGGTAGTGTGGTGGTAGATGTCTAGTCTCCCTTATGGCTCTAATCTGATAGTGGTAGTGGGGTGGTAGATGTCTAGACTCCCTTATGGCTCTAATCTGATGGTGGTAGTGGGTGGTAGATGTCTAGTCTCCCTTATGGCTCTATCTGATATGGTAGTGGGGAGGTAGAAGTCTAGTCTCCTTTTGATCTAATCTGATAGTGGATGGGGGTGGTAGATGTCTAGTCCCCTTATGATCTCTAATCTGATGGGTAGTGGGGTGGTAGATGTCTAGTCTCCCTTATGGCTCTATCTGATACTGGAGTGGGGTGGTAGATGTCTAGTCTCCCTTATGGCTCTAATCTGATAGTGGGGGTGGTAGATGTCTAGTCTCCCTTATGGCTCTAATCTGATAGTGGGGTGGGGTGATGTCTAGTCTCCCTTATGGCTCTAATCTGATAGTGGTAGTGGGGTGGTAGATGTCTAGTCTCCCTTATGGCTCTAATCTGATGGGTATGGGGTGGTAGATGTCTAGTCTCCCTTATGGGTCTAATCTGATAGTCGTAGTGGGGTGGTAGATGTCTAGTCTCCTTATGGCTCTAATCTGATAGTGGTAGTGGGGTGGTAGATGTCTCGTCTCCCTTATGGCTCTAATCTGATAGTGGTAGTGGGGTGGTAGATGTCTAGTCTCCCTTATGGCTCTAATCTGATAGTGGGGTTGTAGATGTCTAGTCTCCCTTATGGCTCTAATCTGATAGTGGTAGTGGGGTGGTAGATGTCTAGTCTCCGTTATGGCTCTAATCTGATAGTGGGGTGGATGATGTCTAGTCTCCCTTATAGCTCTAATCTGATAGTGGTAGTGGGGTGGTAGATGTCTTGTCTCCCTTATGGCTCTAATCTGATAGTGGTAGTGGGGTGGTAGATGTCTAGTCTCCCTTATGGCTCTAATCTGATAGTGGTAGTGGGGTGGTAGATGTCTAGTCTCCCTTATGCTCTAATCTGATAGTGGTAGTGGGGTGGTAGATGTCTAGTCTCCTTTATGGCTCTAATCTGGTAGTGGGTGGTAGATGTCTTTTCTCCCTTATGGATCTAATCTGATAGTGGTAGTGGGGTGGTAGATGTATGGTTTCCCTTATGGCTCTAATCTGATAGTGGTAGTGGGGTGGTAGATGTCTAGAGTCCCTTATGGCTCTAATCTGATAGTGGGATGTTCGAAGTCTAGTCTCCCTTATGGCTCTAATCTGATAGTGGTAGTGGGGTGGTAGATGTCTAGTCTCCCTTATGGCTCTAATCTGATAGTGGTAGTGGGGTGGTAGATGTCTAGTCTCCTTTATGCTCTAATCTGATAGTGGTAGTGGGTGGTAGATGTCTAGTCTCCTTTATGGCTCTAAACTGATAGTGGTAGTGGGGTGGTAGATGTCTAGTCTCCCTTATGGCTCTAATCTGATAGTGGTAGTGGGGTGGTAGATGTCTAGTCTCCCTTATGGCTCTAATCTGATAGTGGTAGTGGGGTGGTAGATGTCTTGTCTCCCTTATGGCTCTAATCTGATGGTGGTAGTGGGGTGGTAGATGTCTAGTCTCCCTTATGGCTCTAATCTAATAGTGGTAGTGGGGTGGTAGATGTCTAGTCTCCCTTATGGCTCTAATCTGATAGTGGTAGTGGGGTGGTAGATGTCTAGTCTCCCTTATGGCTCTAATCTGATAGTGTAGTGGGGTGGTAGATGTCTAGTCTCCCTTATGGCTCTAATCTGATAGTGGTAGTGGGGTGGTAGATGTCTTGTCTCCCTTATGGCTCTAATCTGATAGTGGTAGTGGGGTGGTAGATGTCTAGTCTCCCTTATGGCTCTAATCTGATAGTGGTAGTGGGTGGTAGATGTCTAGTCTCCCTTATGGCTCTAATCTGATAGTGGTAGTGGGGTGGTAGATGTCTAGTCTCCCTTATGGCTCTAATCTGATAGTGGTAGAGGGGTGTTAAATGTCTAGTCTCCCTTATGGCTCTAATCTGATAGTGGTAGTGGGGTGGTAGATGTCTAGTCTCCCTTATGGCTCTAATCTGATGGTGGTAGTGGGGTGGTAGATGTCTAGTCTCCCTTATGGCTCTAATCTGATAGTGGTAGTGGGGTGGTAGATGTCTAGTCTCCCTTATGGCTCTAATCTGATAGTGGTAGTGGGGTGGTAGATGTCTAGACTCCCTTATGGCTCTAATCTTGTAGTGGGGTGGTAGATGTCTAGTCTCCCTTATGGCTCTAATCTAATAGTGGTAGTGGGGTGGTAGATGTCTAGTCTCCCTTATGGCTCTAATCTGATAGTGGTAGTGGGGTGGTAGATGTCTTGTCTCCCTTATGGCTCTAATCTGATAGTGGTAGTGGGGTGGTAGATGTCTAGTCTCCCTTATGGCTCTATTCTGATAGTGGTTGGTTGATGTCTAGTCTCCCTTATGGCTCTAATCTGATAGTGGTAGTGGGGTGGTAGATGTCTAGTCTCCCTTATGGCTCTAATCTGATAGTGGTAGTGGGGTGGTAGATGTCTAGTCTCCCTTATGGCTCTAATCTGATAGTGGTAGTGGGGTGGTAGATGTCTAGTCTCCCTTATGGCTCTAATCTGATAGTGGTAGTGGGGTGGTAGATGTCTAGTCTCCCTTATGGCTCTAATCTGATAGTGGTATGTTGGAAGTCTAGTCTCCCTTATGGCTCTAATCTGATAGTGGTAGTGGGGTGGTAGATGTCTAGTCTCCCTTATGGCTCTAATCTGATAGTGGTAGTGGGGTGGTAGATGTCTAGTCTCCTTATGCTCTAATCTGATAGTGGTAGTGGGTGGTAGATGTCTAGTCTCCCTTATGGCTCTAATCTGATAGTGGTAGTGGGGTGGTAGATGTCTAGTCTCCCTTATGGCTCTAATCTGATAGTGGTAGTGGGGTGGTAGATGTCTAGTCTCCCTTATGGCTCTAATCTGATAGTGGTAGTGGGGTGGTAGATGTCTTGTCTCCCTTATGGCTCTAATCTGATAGTGGTAGTGGGGTGGTAGATGTCTAGTCTCCCTTATGGCTCTAATCTGATAGTGGTAGTGGGGTGGTAGATGTCTAGTCTCCCTTATGGCTCTAATCTGATAGTGGTAGTGGGGTGGTAGATGTCTAGTCTCCCTTATGGCTCTAATCTGATAGTGGTAGTGGGGTGGTCGTTGTCTAGTCTCCCTTATGGCTCTAATCTTGTAGTGGGGTGGTAGATGTCTAGTCTCCCTTATGGCTCTAATCTGATAGTGGTAGTGGGGTGGTAGATGTCTAGTCTCCCTTATGGCTCTAATCTGATAGTGGTAGTGGGTGGTAGATGTCTAGTCTCCCTTATGGCTCTAATCTGATAGTGGTAGTGGTTGATGTCTAGTCTCCCTTATGGCTCTAATCTGATAGTGGTAGTGGGGTGGTAGATGTCTAGTCTCCCTTATGGCTCTAATCTGATAGTGGTAGTGGGGTGGTAGATGTCTAGTCTCCCTTATGGCTCTAATCTGATAGTGGTAGTGGGGTGGTAGATGTCTAGTCTCCCTTATGGCTCTAATCTGATAGTGGTAGTGGGGTGGTAGATGTCTAGTCTCCCTTATGGCTCTAATCTGATAGTGGTAGTGGGGTGGTAGATGTCTAGTCTCCCTTATGGCTCTAATCTGATAGTGGATGTGAAATGTCTAGTCTCCCTTATGGCTCTAATCTGATAGTGGTAGTGGGGTGGTAGATGTCTAGTCTCCCTTATGGCTCTAATCTGATAGTGGTAGTGGGGTGGTAGATGTCTAGTCTCCTTTATGCTCTAATCTGATAGTGGTAGTGGGTGGTAGATGTCTAGTCTCCCTTATGGCTCTAATCTGATAGTGGTAGTGGGGTGGTAGATGTCTAGTCTCCCTTATGGCTCTAATCTGATAGTGGTAGTGGGGTGGTAGATGTCTAGTCTCCCTTATGGCTCTAATCTGATAGTGGTAGTGGGGTGGTAGATGTCTAGTCTCCCTTATGGCTCTAATCTGATAGTGGTAGTGGGGTGGTAGATGTCTAGTCTCCCTTATGGCTCTAATCTGATAGTGGTAGTGGGGTGGTAGATGTCTAGTCTCCCTTATGGCTCTAATCTGATAGTGGTAGTGGGGTGGTAGATGTCTAGTCTCCCTTATGGCTCTAATCTGATAGTGGTAGTGGGGTGGTAGATGTCTAGTCTCCCTTATGGCTCTAATCTGATAGTGGTAGTGGGGTGGTAGATGTCTAGTCTCCCTTATGGCTCTAATCTGATAGTGGTAGTGGGGTGGTAGATGTCTAGTCTCCTTATGGCTCTAATCTGATAGTGGTAGTGGGGTGGTAGATGTCTAGTCTCCCTTATGGCTCTAATCTGATAGTGGTAGTGGGGTGGTAGATGTCTAGTCTCCCTTATGGCTCTAATCTGATAGTGGTAGTGGGGTGGTAGATGTCTAGTCTCCCTTATGGCTCTAATCTGATGGTGGTAGTGGGGTGGTAGATGTCTAGTCTCCCTTATGGCTCTAATCTGATAGTGGTAGTGGGGTGGTAGATGTCTAGTCTCCCTTATGGCTCTAATCTGATAGTGGTAGTGGGGTGGTAGATGTCTAGTCTCCCTTATGGCTCTAATCTTGTAGTGGGGTGGTAGATGTCTTGTCTCGCTTATGGCTCTAATCTGATAGTGGTAGTGGGGTGGTAGATGTCTAGTCTCCCTTATGGCTCTAATCTGATAGTGGTAGTGGGGTGGTAGATGTCTAGTCTCCCTTATGGCTCTAATCTGATAGTGGTAGTGGGGTGGTAGATGTCTAGTCTCCCTTATGGCTCTATTCTGATACTGGTTTGGTTGATGTCTAGTCTCCCTTATGGCTCTAATCTGATAGTGGTAGTGGGTGGTAGATGTCTAGACTCCCTTATGGCTCTAATCTGATAGTGGTAGTGGGGTGGTAGATGTCTAGTCTCCCTTATGGCTCTAATCTGATGGTGGTAGTGGGGTGGTAGATGTCTTGTCTCCCTTATGGCTCTAATCTGATATTGGTATTGGGGTGGTAGATGTCTAGAGTCCCTTATGGCTCTAATCTGATAGTGGGATGTTCAATGTCTAGTCTCCCGTATGGCTCTAATCTGATAGTGGTAGTGGGGTGGTAGATGTCTAGTCTCCCTTATGGCTCTAATCTGATAGTGGAAGTGGGGTGGTAGATGTCTAGAGTCCCTTATGGCTCTAATCTGATAGTGGGTGGATGATGTCAAGTCTCCCTTATGGCTCTAATCTGATAGTGGGGTGGATGATGTCTTGTCTCCCTTATAGCCCTAATCTGATAGTGGTAGTGGGGTGGTAGATGTCTAGTCTCCCTTATGGCTCTAATCTGATAGTGGTAGGGGGGTGGTAGATGTCTAGTCTCCCTTATGGCTCTAATCTGATAGTGGTAGTGGGTGGTAGATGTCTAGTCTCCCTTATGGCTCTAATCTGATAGTGGTAGTGGGGTGGTAGATGTCTAGTCTCCCTTATGGCTCTAATCTGATAGTGGTAGATGTCTAGTCTCCCTTATGGCTCTAATCTGATAGTGGTAGTGGGGTGGTAGATGTCTAGTCTCCCTTATGGCTCTAATCTGATAGTGGTAGTGGGGTGGTAGATGTCTTGTCTCCCTTATGGCTCTAATCTGATAGTGGTAGTGGGGTGGTAGATGTCTAGTCTCCCTTATGGCTCTAATCTGATAGTGGTAGTGGGGTGGTAGATGTCTAGTCTCCCTTATGGCTCTAATCTGATAGTGGTAGTGGGGTGGTAGATGTCTAGTCTCCCTTATGGCTCTAATCTGATAGTGGTAGTGGGGTGGTAGATGTCTAGTCTCCCTTATGGCTCTAATCTGATAGTGGTAGTGGGGTGGTAGATGTCTAGTCTCCCTTATGGCTCTAATCTGATAGTGGTAGTGGGGTGGTAGATGTCTAGTCTCCCTTATGGCTCTAATCTGATAGTGGTAGTGGGTTGGTAGATGTCTAGTCTCCCTTATTGCTCTAATCTGATAGTGGGGTGGTAGATGTCTAGTCTCCCTTATGGCTCTAATCTGATAGTGGGGTGGTGATGTCTAGTCTCCCTTATGGCTCTAATCTGATAGTGGTAGTGGGGTGGTAGATGTCTAGTCTCCCTTATGGCTCTAATCTGATAGTGGTAGTGGGGTGGTAGATGTCTAGTCTCCCTTATGGCTCTAATCTGATAGTGGTAGTGGGGTGGTAGATGTCTAGTCTCCCTTATGGCTCTAATCTGATAGTGGTAGTGGGGTGGTAGATGTCTAGTCTCCCTTATGGCTCTAATCTGATAGTGGTAGTGGGGTGGTAGATGTCTAGTCTCCCTTATGGCTCTAATCTGATAGTGGGGTGTAGATGTCTAGTCTCCCTTATGGCTCTAATCTGATAGTGGTAGTGGGGTGGTAGATGTCTAGTCTCCCTTATGGCTCTAATCTGATAGTGGGGTGGATGATGTCTAGTCTCCCTTATGGCTCTAATCTGATAGTGGTAGTGGGGTGGTAGATGTCTAGTCTCCCTTATGGCTCTAATCTGATAGTGGTAGTGGGGTGGTAGATGTCTAGTCTCCCTTATGGCTCTAATCTGATAGTGGTAGTGGGGTGGTAGATGTCTAGTCTCCTTTATGCTCTAATCTGATAGTGGTAGTGGGGTGGTAGATGTCTAGTCTCCCTTATGGCTCTAATCTGGTAGTGGGTGGTAGATGTCTTTTCTCCCTTATGGCTCTAATCTGATAGTGGTAGTGGGGTGGTAGATGTATGGTCTCCCTTATGGCTCTAATCTGATAGTGGTAGTGGGGTGGTAGATGTCTAGTCTCCCTTATGGCTCTAATCTGGTAGTGGGTGGTAGATGTCTAGTCTCCCTTATGGCTCTAATCTGATAGTGGTAGTGGGGTGGTAGATGTCTAGTCTCCCTTATGGCTCTAATCTGATAGTGGTAGTGGGGTGGTAGATGTCTAGAGTCCCTTATGGCTCTAATCTGATAGTGGGATGTTCGAAGTCTAGTCTCCCTTATGGCTCTAATCTGATAGTGGTAGTGGGGTGGTAGAAGTCTAGTCTCCCTTATGGATCTAATCTGATAGTGGTAGTGGGGTGGTAGATGTCTAGTCTCCTTATGCTCTAATCTGATAGTGGTAGTGGGTGGTAGATGTCTAGTCTCCCTTATGGCTCTAATCTGATAGTGGTAGTGGGGTGGTAGATGTCTAGTCTCCCTTATGGCTCTAATCTGATAGTGGTAGTGGGGTGGTAGATGTCTAGTCTCCCTTATGGCTCTAATCTGATAGTGGTAGTGGGGTGGTAGATGTCTAGTCTCCCTTATGGCTCTAATCTGATAGTGGTAGTGGGGTGGTAGATGTCTAGTCTCCCTTATGGCTCTAATCTGATAGTGGTAGTGGGGTGGTAGATGTCTAGTCTCCCTTATGGCTCTAATCTGATAGTGGTAGTGGGGTGGTAGATGTCTAGTCTCCCTTATGGCTCTAATCTGATAGTGGTAGTGGGGTGGTAGATGTCTAGTCTCCCTTATGGCTCTAATCTGATAGTGGTAGTGGGGTGGTAGATGTCTAGTCTCCTTATGGCTCTAATCTGATAGTGGTAGTGGGGTGGTAGATGTCTAGTCTCCCTTATGGCTCTAATCTGATAGTGGTAGTGGGGTGGTAGATGTCTAGTCTCCCTTATGGCTCTAATCTTATAGTGGTAGTGGGTGGTAGATGTCTTGTCTCCCTTATGGCTCTAATCTGATAGTGGTAGTGGGGTGGTAGATGTCTAGTCTCCCTTATGGCTCTAATCTGATAGTGGTAGTGGGGTGGTAGATGTCTAGTCTCCCTTATGGCTCTAATCTGATAGTGGTAGTGGGGTGGTAGATGTCTAGTCTCCCTTATGGCTCTAATCTGATAGTGGTAGTGGGGTGGTAGATGTCTAGTCTCCCTTATGGCTCTAATCTGATAGTGGTAGTGGGGTGGTAGATGTCTAGTCTCCCTTATGGCTCTAATCTGTAGTGGGGTGGTAGATGTCTAGTCTCCCTTATGGCTCTAATCTGATAGTGGTAGTGGGGTGGTAGATGTCTAGTCTCCCTTATGGCTCTAATCTGATAGTGGTAGTGGGGTTAGATGTCTAGTCTCCCTTATGGCTCTAATCTGATAGTGGTAGTGGGGTGGTAGATGTCTAGTCTCCCTTATGGCTCTAATCTGATAGTGGTTGGTTGATGTCTAGTCTCCCTTATGGCTCTAATCTGATAGTGGTAGTGGGGTGGTAGATGTCTAGTCTCCCTTATAGCTCTAATATGATAGTGGTAGTGGGGTGGTAGATGTCTAGTCTCCCTTATGGCTCTAATCTGATAGTGGTAGTGGGGTGGTAGATGTCTAGTCTCCCTTATGGCTCTAATCTGATAGTGGTAGTGGGGTGGTAGATGTCTAGTCTCCCTTATGGCTCTAATCTGATAGTGGTATGTTAAGTCTAGTCTCCCTTATGGCTCTAATCTGATAGTGGTAGTGGGGTGGTAGATGTCTAGTCTCCCTTATGGCTCTAATCTGATAGTGGTAGTGGGGTGGTAGATGTCTAGTCTCCTTTATGCTCTAATCTGATAGTGGTAGTGGGTGGTAGATGTCTAGTCTCCCTTATGGCTCTAATCTGATAGTGGTAGTGGGGTGGTAGATGTCTAGTCTCCCTTATGGCTCTAATCTGATAGTGGTAGTGGGGTGGTAGATGTCTAGTCTCCCTTATGGCTCTAATCTGATAGTGGTAGTGGGGTGGTAGATGTCTAGTCTCCCTTATGGCTCTAATCTGATAGTGGTAGTGGGGTGGTAGATGTCTAGTCTCCCTTATGGCTCTAATCTGATAGTGGTAGTGGGGTGGTAGATGTCTAGTCTCCCTTATGGCTCTAATCTGATAGTGGTAGTGGGGTGGTAGATGTCTAGTCTCCCTTATGGCTCTAATCTGATAGTGGTAGTGGGGTGGTAGATGTCTAGTCTCCCTTATGGCTCTAATCTGTAGTGGGGTGGTAGATGTCTAGTCTCCCTTATGGCTCTAATCTGATAGTGGTAGTGGGGTGGTAGATGTCTAGTCTCCCTTATGGCTCTAATCTGATAGTGGTAGTGGGGTGGTAGATGTCTAGTCTCCCTTATGGCTCTATTCTGATACTGGTTTGGTTGATGTCTAGTCTCCCTTATGGCTCTAATCTGATAGTGGTAGTGGGGTGGTAGATGTCTAGTCTCCCTTATGGCTCTAATCTGATAGTGGTAGTGGGGTGGTAGATGTCTAGTCTCCCTTATGGCTCTAATCTGATAGTGGTAGTGGGGTGGTAGATGTCTAGTCTCCCTTATGGCTCTAATCTGATAGTGGTAGTGGGGTGGTAGATGTCTAGTCTCCCTTATGGCTCTAATCTGATAGTGGTAGTGGGGTGGTAGATGTCTAGTCTCCCTTATGGGTCTAATCTGATAGTGGTAGTGGGGTGGTAGATGTCTAGTCTCCCTTATGGCTCTAATCTGATAGTGGTAGTGGGGTGGTAGATGTCTAGTCTCCCTTATGGCTCTAATCTGATAGTGGTAGTGGGGTGGTAGATGTCTAGTCTCCCTTATGGCTCTAATCTGATAGTGGTAGTGGGGTGGTAGATGTCTAGTCTCCCTTATGGCTCTAATCTGATAGTGGTAGTGGGGTGGTAGATGTCTAGTCTCCCTTATGGCTCTAATCTGATAGTGGTAGTGGGGTGGTAGATGTCTAGTCTCCCTTATGGCTCTAATCTGATAGTGGTAGTGGGTGGTAGATGTCTAGTCTCCCTTATGGCTCTAATCTGATAGTGGTAGTGGGGTGGTAGATGTCTAGTCTCCCTTATGGCTCTAATCTGATAGTGGGCTTGTAGATGTCTAGTCTCCCTTATGGCTCTAATCTGATAGTGGTAGTGGGGTGGTAGATGTCTAGTCTCCCTTATGGCTCTAATCTGATAGTGGTAGTGGGGTGGTAGATGTCTAGTCTCCCTTTTGGCTCTAATCTGATAGTGGAAGTGGGGTGGTAGATGTCTAGTGTCCCTTATGGCTCTAATCTGATAGTGGGGTTGATGTCTTGTCTCCCTTATAGCCCTAATATGATAGTGGTAGTGGGGTGGTAGATATCTTGTCTCCGTTATGGCTCTAGTCTGATAGTGGTAGTGGGGTGGTAGATGTCTAGTCTCCCTTATGGCTCTAATCGTATAGTGGTAGTGGGTGGTAGATGTCTTGTCTCCCTTATGGCTCTAATCTGAGAGTGGTAGTGGGGTGGTAGATGTCTAGTCTCCCTTATGGCTCTAATCTGATAGTGGTAGATGTCTAGACTCCCTTATGGCTCTAATCTGATAGTGGTAGTGGGGTGGTAGATGTCTAGTCTCCCTTATGGCTCTAATCTGATAGTGGTAGTGGGTGGTAGATGTCTAGTCTCCCTTATGGCTCTAATCTGATAGTGGTAGTGGGGTGGTAGATGTCTAGTCTCCCTTATGGCTCTAATCTGATAGTGGTAGTGGGGTGGTAGATGTCTAGTCTCCCTTATGGCTCTAATCTGATAGTGGTAGTGGGGTGGTAGATGTCTAGTCTCCCTTATTGCTCTAATCTGATAGTGGGGTGGTAGATGTCTAGTCTCCCTTATAGCTCTAATATGATAGTGGTATTGGGGTGGTAGATGTCTTGTCTCCCTTATGGCTCTAATCTGATGGTGGTATTGGGGTGGTAGATGTCTAGGCTCCCTTATGGGTCTAATCTGATAGTGGTAGTGGGGTGGTAGATGTCTAGTCTCCCTTATGGCTCTAATCTGATGGTGGTAGATGTCTCGTCTCCCTTATGGCTCTAATCTGATATTGGTAGTGGGGAGTTAGATGTCTAGTCTCGCTTATGGCTCTAATCTGATAATGGGTTTGTAGATGTCTAGTCTCCCTTATGGCTCTAATCTGATAGTGGTAGTTGGGTGGTAGATGTCTAGTCTCCCTTATGGCTCTAATCTGATAGTGGTAGTTGGGTGGTAGATGTCTAGTCTCCGTTATGGCTCTAATCTGATAGTGGGGTGGATGATGTCTAGTCTCCCTTATAGCACTAATATGATAGTGGTAGTGGGGTGGTAGATGTCTTGTCTCCGTTATGGCTCTAATCTGATAGTGGTAGTGGGGTGGTAGATGTCTAGTCTCCCTTATGGCTCTAATCTGATAGTGGTAGTGGGGTGGTAGATGTCTAGTCTCCTTTATGGCTCTAATCTGATAGTGGTAGTGGGGTGGTAGATGTCTAGTCTCTTATGGCTCTAATCTGGTAGTGGGTGGTAGATGTCTAGTCTCCCTTATGGCTCTAATCTGATAGTGGTAGTGGGGTGGTAGATGTCTAGTCTCCCTTATGGCTCTAATCTGATAGTGGAAGTGGGGTGGTAGATGTCTAGTCTCCCTTATGGCTCTAATCTGATAGTGGGTGGTAGATGTCTAGTCTCCCTTATGGCTCTAATCTGATAGTGGTAGTGGGGTGGTAGATGTCTAGTCTCCCTTATGGCTCTAATCTGATAGTGGGGTGGTAGATGTCTAGTCTCCCTTATGGCTCTAATCTGATAGTGGTAGTGGGGTGGTAGATGTCTAGTCTCCCTTATGGCTCTAATCTGATAGTGGTAGTGGGGTGGTAGATGTCTAGTCTCCCTTATGGCTCTAATCTGATAGTGGTAGTGGGGTGGTAGATGTCTAGTCTCCCTTATGGCTCTAATCTGATAGTGGTAGTGGGGTGGTAGATGTCTAGTCTCCCTTATGGCTCTAATCTGATAGTGGTAGTGGGGTGGTAGATGTCTAGTCTCCCTTATGGCTCTAATCTGATAGTGGTAGTGGGGTGGTAGATGTCTAGTCTCCCTTATGGCTCTAATCTGATAGTGGGGTGTAGATGTCTAGTCTCCCTTATGGCTCTAATCTGATAGTGGTAGTGGGGTGGTAGATGTCTAGTCTCCCTTATGGCTCTAATCTGATAGTGGTAGTGGGGTGGTAGATGTCTAGTCTCCCTTATGGCTCTAATCTGATAGTGGTAGTGGGGTGGTAGATGTCTAGTCTCCCTTATGGCTCTAATCTGATAGTGGTAGTGGGGTGGTAGATGTCTAGTCTCCCTTATGGCTCTAATCTGATAGTGGTAGTGGGGTGGTAGATGTCTAGTCTCCCTTATGGCTCTAATCTGATAGTGGTAGTGGGTGGTAGATGTCTAGTCTCCCTTATGGCTCTAATCTGATAGTGGTAGTGGGGTGGTAGATGTCTAGTCTCCCTTATGGCTCTAATCTGATAGTGGTAGTGGGGTGGTAGATGTCTAGTCTCCCTTATGGCTCTAATCTGATAGTGGTAGTGGGGTGGTAGATGTCTAGTCTCCCTTATGGCTCTAATCTGATAGTGGTAGTGGGGTGGTAGATGTCTAGTCTCCCTTATGGCTCTAATCTGATAGTGGTAGTGGGGTGGTAGATGTCTAGTCTCCCTTATGGCTCTAATCTGATAGTGGTAGTGGGGTGGTAGATGTCTAGTCTCCCTTTTGAATCTAATCTGATAGTGGTAGTCCGGTGGTAGATGTCTAGTCTCCTTTATGCTCTAATCTGATAGTGGTAGTAGGGTGGTAGATGTCTAGTCTCCTTTATGGCTCTAATCTGGTAGTGGGTGGTAGATGTCTAGTCTCCCTTATGGCTCTAATCTGATAGTGGTAGTGGGGTGGTAGATGTCTGGTCTCCCTTATGGCTCTAATCTGATAGTGGTAGTGGGGTGGTAGATGTCTAGTCTCCCTTATGGCTCTAATCTGGTAGTGGGTGGTAGATGTCTAGTCTCCCTTATGGCTCTAATCTGATAGTGGTAGTGGGGTGGTAGATGTCTAGACTCCCTTATGGCTCTAATCTGATAGTGGTAGTTGGATGTCTAGTCTCCCTTATGGCTCTAATCTGATAGTGGTAGTGGGGTGGTAGATGTCTAGTCTCCCTTATGGCTCTAATCTGATAGTGGTAGTGGGGTGGTAGATGTCTAGTCTCCCTTATGGCTCTAATCTGATAGTGGTAGTGGGGTGGTAGATGTCTAGTCTCCCTTATGGCTCTAATCTGATAGTGGTAGTGGGGTGGTAGATGTCTAGTCTCCCTTATGGCTCTAATCTGATAGTGGTAGTGGGGTGGTAGATGTCTAGTCTCCCTTATGGCTCTAATCTGATAGTGGTAGTGGGGTGGTAGATGTCTAGTCTCCCTTATGGCTCTAATCTGATAGTGGGGTGGTAGATGTCTAGTCTCCCTTATGGCTCTAATCTGATAGTGGTAGTGGGGTGGTAGATGTCTAGTCTCCCTTATGGCTCTAATCTGATAGTGGTAGTGGGGTGGTAGATGTCTAGTCTCCCTTATGGCTCTAATCTGATAGTGGTAGTGGGGTGGTAGATGTCTAGTCTCCCTTATGGCTCTAATCTGATAGTGGTAGTGGGGTGGTAGATGTCTAGTCTCCCTTATGGCTCTAATCTGATAGTGGTAGTGGGGTGGTAGATGTCTAGTCTCCCTTATGGCTCTAATCTGATAGTGGTAGTGGGGTGGTAGATGTCTAGTCTCCCTTATGGCTCTAATCTGATAGTGGTAGTGGGGTGGTAGATGTCTAGTCTCCCTTATGGCTCTAATCTGATAGTGGTAGTGGGGTGGTAGATGTCTAGTCTCCCTTATGGCTCTAATCTGATAGTGGTAGTGGGGTGGTAGATGTCTAGTCTCCCTTATGGCTCTAATCTGATAGTGGTAGTGGGGTGGTAGATGTCTAGTCTCCCTTATGGCTCTAATCTGATAGTGGTAGTGGGGTGGTAGATGTCTAGTCTCCCTTATGGCTCTAATCTGATAGTGGGGTGGTAGATGTCTAGTCTCCCTTATGGCTCTAATCTGATAGTGGTAGTGGGGTGGTAGATGTCTAGTCTCCCTTATGGCTCTAATCTGATAGTGGGTTGTAGATGTCTAGTCTCCCTTATGGCTCTAATCTGATAGTGGTAGTGGGGTGGTAGATGTCTAGTCTCCCTTATGGCTCTAATCTGATAGTGGTAGTGGGGTGGTAGATGTCTAGTCTCCCTTATGGCTCTAATCTGATAGTGGGTGTGGTAGATGTCTTGTCTCCCTTATGGCTCTAATCTGATAGTGGTAGGTGTCTAGACTCCCTTATGGCTCTAATCTGATAGTGGTAGTGGGGTGGTAGATGTCTAGTCTCCCTTATGGCTCTAATCTGATAGTGGTAGTGGGGTGGTAGATGTCTAGTCTCCCTTATGGCTCTAATCTGATAGTGGTAGTGGGGTGGTAGATGTCTAGTCTCCCTTATGGCTCTAATCTGATAGTGGTAGTGGGGTGGTAGATGTCTAGTCTCCCTTATGGCTCTAATCTGATAGTGGTAGTGGGGTGGTAGATGTCTAGTCTCCCTTATGGCTCTAATCTGATAGTGGTAGTGGGGTGGTAGATGTCTAGTCTCCCTTATGGCTCTAATCTGATAGTGGTGGTTGATGTCTAGTCTCCCTTATGGCTCTAATCTGATAGTGGTAGATGTCTAGTCTCCCTTATGGCTCTAATCTGATAGTGGTAGTGGGGTGGTAGATGTCTTGTCTCCCTTATGGCTCTAATCTGATAGTGGTAGTGGGGTGGTAGATGTCTAGTCTCCCTTATGGCTCTAATCTGATAGTGGGGTGGTAGATGTCTAGTCTCCCTTATGGCTCTAATCTGATAGTGGTAGTGGGGTGGTAGATGTCTAGTCTCCCTTATGGCTCTAATCTGATATTGGTAGTGGGGTGGTAGATGTCTAGTCTCCCTTATGGCTCTAATCTGATAGTGGTAGTGGGGTGGTAGATGTCTAGTCTCCCTTATGGCTCTAATCTGATAGTGGTAGTGGGGTGGTAGATGTCTAGTCTCCCTTATGGCTCTAATCTGATAGTGGTATGGTGGTAATCTAGTCTCCCTTATGGCTCTAATCTGATAGTGGTAGTGGGGTGGTAGATGTCTAGTCTCCCTTATGGCTCTAATCTGTAGTGGGGTGGTAGATGTCTAGTCTCCCTTATGGCTCTAATCTGATAGTGGTAGTGGGGTGGTAGATGTCTAGTCTCCCTTATGGCTCTAATCTGATAGTGGTAGTGGTTAGATGTCTAGTCTCCCTTATGGCTCTAATCTGATAGTGGTAGTGGGGTGGTAGATGTCTAGTCTCCCTTATGGCTCTAATCTGATAGTGGTAGTGGGGTGGTAGATGTCTAGTCTCCCTTATGGCTCTAATCTGATAGTGGTAGTGGGGTGGTAGATGTCTAGTCTCCCTTATGGCTCTAATCTGATAGTGGTAGATGTCTAGTCTCCCTTATGGCTCTAATCTGATAGTGGTAGTGGGGTGGTAGATGTCTAGTCTCCCTTATGGCTCTAATCTGATAGTGGTAGTGGGGTGGTAGATGTCTAGTCTCCCTTATGGCTCTAATCTGATAGTGGGGTGGTGATGTCTAGTCTCCCTTATGGCTCTAATCTGATAGTGGTAGTGGGGTGGTAGATGTCTAGTCTCCCTTATGGCTCTAATCTGATAGTGGTAGTGGGGTGGTAGATGTCTAGTCTCCCTTATGGCTCTAATCTGATAGTGGTAGTGGGGTGGTAGATGTCTAGTCTCCCTTATGGCTCTAATCTGATAGTGGTAGTGGGGTGGTAGATGTCTAGTCTCCCTTATGGCTCTAATCTGATAGTGGTAGTGGTGGTAGATCTAGTCTCCCTTATGGCTCTAATCTGATAGTGGTAGTGGGGTGGTAGATGTCTAGTCTCCCTTATGGCTCTAATCTGATAGTGTAGTGGGGTGGTAGATGTCTAGTCTCCCTTATGGCTCTAATCTGATAGTGGTAGTGGGGTGGTAGATGTCTAGTCTCCCTTATGGCTCTAATCTGATAGTGGTTTGGTAGATGTCTAGTCTCCCTTATGGCTCTAATCTGATAGTGGTAGTGGGGTGGTAGATGTCTAGTCTCCCTTATGGCTCTAATCTGATAGTGGTAGTGGGGTGGTAGATGTCTAGTCTCCCTTATGGCTCTAATCTGATAGTGGTAGTGGGGTGGTAGATGTCTAGTCTCCCTTATGGCTCTAATCTGATAGTGGTAGTGGGGTGGTAGATGTCTAGTCTCCCTTATGGCTCTAATCTGATAGTGGTAGTGGGGTGGTAGATGTCTAGTCTCCCTTATGGCTCTAATCTGATAGTGGTAGTGGGGTGGTAGATGTCTAGTCTCCCTTATGGCTCTAATCTGATAGTGGTAGTGGGGTGGTAGATGTCTAGTCTCCCTTATGGCTCTAATCTGATAGTGGTAGTGGGGTGGTAGATGTCTAGTCTCCCTTATGGCTCTAATCTGATAGTGGTAGTGGGGTGGTAGATGTCTAGTCTCCCTTATGGCTCTAATCTGATAGTGGTAGTGGGGTGGTAGATGTCTAGTCTCCCTTATGGCTCTAATCTGATAGTGGTAGTGGGGTGGTAGATGTCTAGTCTCCCTTATGGCTCTAATCTGATAGTGGTAGTGGGGTGGTAGATGTCTAGTCTCCCTTATGGCTCTAATCTGATAGTGGTAGTGGGGTGGTAGATGTCTAGTCTCCCTTATGGCTCTAATCTGATAGTGGTAGTGGGGTGGTAGATGTCTAGTCTCCCTTATGGCTCTAATCTGATAGTGGTAGTGGTCTAGTCTCCCTTATGGCTCTAATCTGATAGTGGTAGTGGGGTGGTAGATGTCTAGTCTCCCTTATGGCTCTAATCTGATAGTGGTAGTGGGGTGGTAGATGTCTAGTCTCCCTTATGGCTCTAATCTGATAGTGGTAGTGGTAGATGTCTAGTCTCCCTTATGGCTCTAATCTGATAGTGGTAGTGGGGTGGTAGATGTCTAGTCTCCCTTATGGCTCTAATCTGATAGTGGTAGTGGGGTGGTAGATGTCTAGTCTCCCTTATGGCTCTAATCTGATAGTGGTAGTGGGGTGGTAGATGTCTAGTCTCCCTTATGGCTCTAATCTGATAGTGGTAGTGGGGTGGTAGATGTCTAGTCTCCCTTATGGCTCTAATCTGATAGTGGTAGTGGGGTGGTAGATGTCTAGTCTCCCTTATGGCTCTAATCTGATAGTGGTAGTGGGGTGGTAGATGTCTAGTCTCCCTTATGGCTCTAATCTGATAGTGGTAGTGGGGTGGTAGATGTCTAGTCTCCCTTATGGCTCTAATCTGATAGTGGTAGTGGGGTGGTAGATGTCTAGTCTCCCTTATGGCTCTAATCTGATAGTGGTAGTGGGTGGTAGATGTCTAGTCTCCCTTATGGCTCTAATCTGATAGTGGTAGTGGGGTGGTAGATGTCTAGTCTCCCTTATGGCTCTAATCTGATAGTGGTAGTGGGGTGGTAGATGTCTAGTCTCCCTTATGGCTCTAATCTGATAGTGGTAGTGGGGTGGTAGATGTCTAGTCTCCCTTATGGCTCTAATCTGATAGTGGTAGTGGGGTGGTAGATATCTTGTCTCCCTTATGGCTCTAATCTGATAGTGGTAGTGGGGTGGTAGATGTCTAGACTCCCTTATGACTCTAATCTTATAGTGGTAGTGGGGTGGTAGATGTCTAGTCTCCCTTATGGCTCTAATCTGATAGTGGTAGAGGGGTGGTAGATGTCTAGTCTCCCTTATGGCTCTAATCTGATAGTGGTAGATGTCTCGTCTCCCTTATGGCTCTATTCTTATACTGGGCTTGTAGATGTCTAGTCTCCCTTTTAGCTCTAATCTGATAGTGGAAGTGGGGTGGTAGATGTCTAGAGTCCCTTATGGCTCTAATCTGATAGTGGTAGTGGGTGGTAGATGTCTAGTCTCCCTTATGGCTCTAATCTGATAGTGGTAGTGGGGTGGTAGATGTCTAGTCTCCCTTATGGCTCTAATCTGATAGTGGTAGTGGGGTGGTAGATGTCTAGTCTCCCTTATGGCTCTAATCTGATAGTGGTAGTGGGTGGTAGATGTCTAGTCTCCCTTATGGCTCTAATCTGATAGTGGTAGTGGGGTGGTAGATGTCTAGTCTCCCTTATGGCTCTAATCTGATAGTGGTAGTGGGGTGGTAGATGTCTAGTCTCCCTTATGGCTCTAATCTGATAGTGGTAGTGGGGTGGTAGATGTCTAGTCTCCCTTATGGCTCTAATCTGATAGTGGTAGTGGGTGGTAGATGTCTAGTCTCCCTTATGGCTCTAATCTGATAGTGGTAGTGGGGTGGTAGATGTCTAGTCTCCCTTATGGCTC
This sequence comes from Oncorhynchus kisutch, assembly GCF_002021735.2. NCBI lineage: Eukaryota > Metazoa > Chordata > Actinopteri > Salmoniformes > Salmonidae > Oncorhynchus > Oncorhynchus kisutch. Next base: position 20,017 of record NW_022264439.1, read on the forward strand.
TAATCTGATAGTGGTAGTGGGGTGGTAGATGTCTAGTCTCCCTTATGGCTCTAATCTGATAGTGGTAGTGGGTGGTAGATGTCTAGTCTCCCTTATGGCTCTAATCTGATAGTGGGTGGTAGATGTCTAGTCTCCCTTATGGCTCTAATCTGATAGTGGTAGTGGGTGGTAGATGTCTAGTCTCCCTTATGGCTCTAATCTGATAGTGGTAGTGGGGTGGTAGATGTCTAGTCTCCCTTATGGCTCTAATCTGATAGTGGTAGTGGGGTGGTAGATGTCTAGTCTCCCTTATGGCTCTAATCTGATAGTGGTAGTGGGGTGGTAGATGTCTAGTCTCCCTTATGGCTCTAATCTGATAGTGGTAGTGGGGTGGTAGATGTCTAGTCTCCCTTATGGCTCTAATCTGATAGTGGTAGTGGGTGGTAGATGTCTAGTCTCCTTATGGCTCTAATCTGATAGTGGTAGTGGGGTGGTAGATGTCTAGTCTCCCTTATGGCTCTAATCTGATAGTGGTAGTGGGGTGGTAGATGTCTAGTCTCCCTTATGGCTCTAATCTGATAGTGGTAGTGGGGTGGTAGATGTCTAGTCTCCCTTATGGCTCTAATCTGATAGTGGTAGTGTGGTAGATGTCTAGTCTCCCTTATGGCTCTAATCTGATAGTGGTAGTGGGGTGGTAGATGTCTAGTCTCCCTTATGGCTCTAATCTGATAGTGGTAGTGGGGTGGTAGATGTCTAGTCTCCCTTATGGCTCTAATCTGATAGTGGTAGTGGGGTGGTAGATGTCTAGTCTCCCTTATGGCTCTAATCTGATAGTGGTAGTGGGGTGGTAGATGTCTAGTCTCCCTTATGGCTCTAATCTGATAGTGGTAGTGGGGTGGTAGATGTCTAGTCTCCCTTATGGCTCTAATCTGATAGTGGTAGTGGGGTGGTAGATGTCTAGTCTCCCTTATGGCTCTAATCTGATAGTGGTAGTGGGGTGGTAGATGTCTAGTCTCCCTTATGGCTCTAATCTGATAGTGGTAGTGGGGTGGTAGATGTCTAGTCTCCCTTATGGCTCTAATCTGATAGTGGTAGTGGGGTGGTAGATGTCTAGTCTCCCTTATGGCTCTAATCTGATAGTGGTAGTGGGGTGGTAGATGTCTAGTCTCCCTTATGGCTCTAATCTGATAGTGGTAGTGGGGTGGTAGATGTCTAGTCTCCCTTATGGCTCTAATCTGATAGTGGTAGTGGGGTGGTAGATGTCTAGTCTCCCTTATGGCTCTAATCTGATAGTGGTAGTGGGTGGTAGATGTCTAGTCTCCCTTATGGCTCTAATCTGATAGTGGTAGTGGGGTGGTAGATGTCTAGTCTCCCTTATGGCTCTAATCTGATAGTGGTAGTGGGGTGGTAGATGTCTAGTCTCCCTTATGGCTCTAATCTGATAGTGGTAGTGGGGTGGTAGATGTCTAGTCTCCCTTATGGCTCTAATCTGATAGTGGTAGTGGGGTGGTAGATGTCTAGTCTCCCTTATGGCTCTAATCTGATAGTGGTAGTGGGGTGGTAGATGTCTAGTCTCCCTTATGGCTCTAATCTGATAGTGGTAGTGGGGTGGTAGATGTCTAGTCTCCCTTATGGCTCTAATCTGATAGTGGTAGTGGGGTGGTAGATGTCTAGTCTCCCTTATGGCTCTAATCTGATAGTGGTAGTGGGGTGGTAGATGTCTAGTCTCCCTTATGGCTCTAATCTGATAGTGGTAGGTGGTAGATGTCTAGTCTCCCTTATGGCTCTAATCTGATAGTGGTAGTGGGGTGGTAGATGTCTAGTCTCCCTTATGGCTCTAATCTGATAGTGGTAGTGGGGTGGTAGATGTCTAGTCTCCCTTATGGCTCTAATCTGATAGTGGTAGTGGGGTGGTAGATGTCTAGTCTCCCTTATGGCTCTAATCTGATAGTGGTAGTGGGTGGTAGATGTCTAGTCTCCCTTATGGCTCTAATCTGATAGTGGTAGTGGGGTGGTAGATGTCTAGTCTCCCTTATGGCTCTAATCTGATAGTGGTAGTGGGTGGTAGATGTCTAGTCTCCCTTATGGCTCTAATCTGATAGTGGTAGTGGGGTGGTAGATGTCTAGTCTCCCTTATGGCTCTAATCTGATAGTGGTAGTGGGGTGGTAGATGTCTAGTCTCCCTTATGGCTCTAATCTGATAGTGGTAGTGGGGTGGTAGATGTCTAGTCTCCCTTATGGCTCTAATCTGATAGTGGTAGTGGGGTGGTAGATGTCTAGTCTCCCTTATGGCTCTAATCTGATAGTGGTAGTGGGGTGGTAGATGTCTAGTCTCCCTTATGGCTCTAATCTGATAGTGGTAGTGGTGGTAGATGTCTAGTCTCCCTTATGGCTCTAATCTGATAGTGGTAGATGTCTAGTCTCCCTTATGGCTCTAATCTGATAGTGGTAGTGGGGTGGTAGATGTCTAGTCTCCCTTATGGCTCTAATCTGATAGTGGTAGTGGGGTGGTAGATGTCTAGTCTCCCTTATGGCTCTAATCTGATAGTGGTAGTGGGGTGGTAGATGTCTAGTCTCCCTTATGGCTCTAATCTGATAGTGGTAGTGGGGTGGTAGATGTCTAGTCTCCCTTATGGCTCTAATCTGATAGTGGTAGTGGGGTGGTAGATGTCTAGTCTCCCTTATGGCTCTAATCTGATAGTGGTAGTGGGGTGGTAGATGTCTAGTCTCCCTTATGGCTCTAATCTGATAGTGGTAGTGGGTGGTAGATGTCTAGTCTCCCTTATGGCTCTAATCTGATAGTGGTAGTGGGGTGGTAGATGTCTAGTCTCCCTTATGGCTCTAATCTGATAGTGGTAGTGGGGTGGTAGATGTCTAGTCTCCCTTATGGCTCTAATCTGATAGTGGTAGTGGGGTGGTAGATGTCTAGTCTCCCTTATGGCTCTAATCTGATAGTGGTAGTGGGGTGGTAGATGTCTAGTCTCCCTTATGGCTCTAATCTGATAGTGGTAGTGGGGTGGTAGATGTCTAGTCTCCCTTATGGCTCTAATCTGATAGTGGTAGTGGGGTGGTAGATGTCTAGTCTCCCTTATGGCTCTAATCTGATAGTGGTAGTGGGGTGGTAGATGTCTAGTCTCCCTTATGGCTCTAATCTGATAGTGGTAGTGGGTGGTAGATGTCTAGTCTCCCTTATGGCTCTAATCTGATAGTGGTAGTGGGGTGGTAGATGTCTAGTCTCCCTTATGGCTCTAATCTGATAGTGGTAGTGGGGTGGTAGATGTCTAGTCTCCCTTATGGCTCTAATCTGATAGTGGTAGTGGGGTGGTAGATGTCTAGTCTCCCTTATGGCTCTAATCTGATAGTGGTAGTTGGTAGATGTCTAGTCTCCCTTATGGCTCTAATCTGATAGTGGTAGTGGGGTGGTAGATGTCTAGTCTCCCTTATGGCTCTAATCTGATAGTGGTAGTGGGGTGGTAGATGTCTAGTCTCCCTTATGGCTCTAATCTGATAGTGGTAGTGGGGTGGTAGATGTCTAGTCTCCCTTATGGCTCTAATCTGATAGTGGTAGTGGGGTGGTAGATGTCTAGTCTCCCTTATGGCTCTAATCTGATAGTGGTAGTGGGGTGGTAGATGTCTAGTCTCCCTTATGGCTCTAATCTGATAGTGGTAGTGGGGTGGTAGATGTCTAGTCTCCCTTATGGCTCTAATCTGATAGTGGTAGTGGGGTGGTAGATGTCTAGTCTCCCTTATGGCTCTAATCTGATAGTGGTAGTGGGGTGGTAGATGTCTAGTCTCCCTTATGGCTCTAATCTGATAGTGGTAGTGGGGTGGTAGATGTCTAGTCTCCCTTATGGCTCTAATCTGATAGTGGTAGTGGGGTGGTAGATGTCTAGTCTCCCTTATGGCTCTAATCTGATAGTGGTAGTGGGGTGGTAGATGTCTAGTCTCCCTTATGGCTCTAATCTGATAGTGGTAGTGGGGTGGTAGATGTCTAGTCTCCCTTATGGCTCTAATCTGATAGTGGTAGTGGGGTGGTAGATGTCTAGTCTCCCTTATGGCTCTAATCTGATAGTGGTAGTGGGGTGGTAGATGTCTAGTCTCCCTTATGGCTCTAATCTGATAGTGGTAGTGTGGTAGATGTCTAGTCTCCCTTATGGCTCTAATCTGATAGTGGTAGTGGGGTGGTAGATGTCTAGTCTCCCTTATGGCTCTAATCTGATAGTGGTAGTGGGGTGGTAGATGTCTAGTCTCCCTTATGGCTCTAATCTGATAGTGGTAGTGGGGTGGTAGATGTCTAGTCTCCCTTATGGCTCTAATCTGATAGTGGTAGTGGGGTGGTAGATGTCTAGTCTCCCTTATGGCTCTAATCTGATAGTGGTAGTGGGGTGGTAGATGTCTAGTCTCCCTTATGGCTCTAATCTGATAGTGGTAGTGGGGTGGTAGATGTCTAGTCTCCCTTATGGCTCTAATCTGATAGTGGTAGTGGGGTGGTAGATGTCTAGTCTCCCTTATGGCTCTAATCTGATAGTGGTAGTGGGGTGGTAGATGTCTAGTCTCCCTTATGGCTCTAATCTGATAGTGGTAGTGGGGTGGTAGATGTCTAGTCTCCCTTATGGCTCTAATCTGATAGTGGTAGTGGGTGGTAGATGTCTAGTCTCCCTTATGGCTCTAATCTGATAGTGGTAGTGGGGTGGTAGATGTCTAGTCTCCCTTATGGCTCTAATCTGATAGTGGTAGTGGGGTGGTAGATGTCTAGTCTCCCTTATGGCTCTAATCTGATAGTGGTAGTGGGGTGGTAGATGTCTAGTCTCCCTTATGGCTCTAATCTGATAGTGGTAGTGGGGTGGTAGATGTCTAGTCTCCCTTATGGCTCTAATCTGATAGTGGTAGTGGGGTGGTAGATGTCTAGTCTCCCTTATGGCTCTAATCTGATAGTGGTAGTGGGGTGGTAGATGTCTAGTCTCCCTTATGGCTCTAATCTGATAGTGGTAGTGGGGTGGTAGATGTCTAGTCTCCCTTATGGCTCTAATCTGATAGTGGTAGTGGGGTGGTAGATGTCTAGTCTCCCTTATGGCTCTAATCTGATAGTGGTAGTGGGGTGGTAGATGTCTAGTCTCCCTTATGGCTCTAATCTGATAGTGGTAGTGGGTGGTAGATGTCTAGTCTCCCTTATGGCTCTAATCTGATAGTGGTAGTGGGTGGTAGATGTCTAGTCTCCCTTATGGCTCTAATCTGATAGTGGGTGGTTAGATGTCTAGTCTCCCTTATGGCTCTAATCTGATAGTGGTAGTGGGGTGGTAGATGTCTAGTCTCCCTTATGGCTCTAATCTGATAGTGGTAGTGGGGTGGTAGATGTCTAGTCTCCCTTATGGCTCTAATCTGATAGTGGTAGTGGGGTGGTAGATGTCTAGTCTCCCTTATGGCTCTAATCTGATAGTGGTAGTGGGGTGGTAGATGTCTAGTCTCCCTTATGGCTCTAATCTGATAGTGGTAGTGGGGTGGTAGATGTCTAGTCTCCCTTATGGCTCTAATCTGATAGTGGTAGTGGGGTGGTAGATGTCTAGTCTCCCTTATGGCTCTAATCTGATAGTGGTAGTGGGGTGGTAGATGTCTAGTCTCCCTTATGGCTCTAATCTGATAGTGGTAGTGGGGTGGTAGATGTCTAGTCTCCCTTATGGCTCTAATCTGATAGTGGGTGGTAGATGTCTAGTCTCCCTTATGGCTCTAATCTGATAGTGGTAGTGGGGTGGTAGATGTCTAGTCCCTTATGGCTCTAATCTGATAGTGGTAGTGGGGTGGTAGATGTCTAGTCTCCCTTATGGCTCTAATCTGATAGTGGTAGTGGGTGGTAGATGTCTAGTCTCCCTTATGGCTCTAATCTGATAGTGGTAGTGTGGTAGATGTCTAGTCTCCCTTATGGCTCTAATCTGATAGTGGTAGTGGGGTGGTAGATGTCTAGTCTCCCTTATGGCTCTAATCTGATAGTGGTAGTGGGGTGGTAGATGTCTAGTCTCCCTTATGGCTCTAATCTGATAGTGGTAGTGGGGGTAGATGTCTAGTCTCCCTTATGGCTCTAATCTGATAGTGGTAGTGGGGTGGTAGATGTCTAGTCTCCCTTATGGCTCTAATCTGATAGTGGTAGTGGGGTGGTAGATGTCTAGTCTCCCTTATGGCTCTAATCTGATAGTGGTAGTGGGGTGGTAGATGTCTAGTCTCCCTTATGGCTCTAATCTGATAGTGGTAGTGGGGTGGTAGATGTCTAGTCTCCCTTATGGCTCTAATCTGATAGTGGTAGTGGGGTGGTAGATGTCTAGTCTCCCTTATGGCTCTAATCTGATAGTGGTAGTGGGTGGTAGATGTCTAGTCTCCCTTATGGCTCTAATCTGATAGTGGTAGTGGGGTGGTAGATGTCTAGTCTCCTTTATGGCTCTAATCTGATAGTAGTGGGGTGGTAGATGTCTAGTCTCCCTTATGGCTCTAATCTGATAGTGGTAGTGGGGTGGTAGATGTCTAGTCTCCCTTATGGCTCTAATCTGATAGTGGTAGTGGGTGGTAGATGTCTAGTCTCCCTTATGGCTCTAATCTGATAGTGGTAGTGGGGTGGTAGATGTCTAGTCTCCCTTATGGCTCTAATCTGATAGTGGTAGTGGGGTGGTAGATGTCTAGTCTCCCTTATGGCTCTAATCTGATAGTGGTAGTGGGGTGGTAGATGTCTAGTCTCCCTTATGGCTCTAATCTGATAGTGGTAGATGTCTAGACTCCCTTATGGCTCTAATCTGATAGTGGTAGTGGGGTGGTAGATGTCTAGTCTCCCTTATGGCTCTAATCTGATAGTGGTAGTGGGGTGGTAGATGTCTAGTCTCCCTTATGGCTCTAATCTGATAGTGGTAGTGGGGTGGTAGATGTCTAGTCTCCCTTATGGCTCTAATCTGATAGTGGTAGTGGGGTGGTAGATGTCTAGTCTCCCTTATGGCTCTAATCTGATAGTGGTAGTGGGGTGGTAGATGTCTTGTCTCCCTTATGGCTCTAATCTGATAGTGGTAGTGGGGTGGTAGATGTCTAGTCTCCCTTATGGCTCTAATCTGATAGTGGGGTGGTAGATGTCTAGGTCCCTTATGGCTCTAATCTGATAGTGGGGTGGATGATGTCTAGTCTCCCTTATGGCTCTAATCTGATGAGTGGTAGTGGGTGGTAGATGTCTAGTCTCCCTTATGGCTCTAATCTGATAGTGGTAGTGGGGTGGTAGATGTCTAGTCTCCCTTATGGCTCTAATCTGATAGTGGTAGTGGGGTGGTAGATGTCTAGTCTCCCTTATGGCTCTAATCTGATAGTGGTAGGGGGTGGTAGATGTCTAGTCTCCTTATGGCTCTAATCTGATAGTGGTAGTGGGGTGGTAGATGTCTAGTCCCTTATGGCTCTAATCTGATAGTGGTAGTGGGTGGTAGATGTCTAGTCTCCTTATGGCTCTATCTGATAGTGGGCTGGTTGATGTCTAGTCTCCCTTATGGCTCTAATCTGATAGTGGTAGTGGGTGGTAGATGTCTAGTCTCCCTTATGGCTCTAATCTGATAGTGGTAGTGGGGTGGTAGATGTCTAGTTCCCTTATGGCTCTAATCTGATAGTGGTAGTGGGTGGTAGATGTCTAGTCTCCCTTATGGCTCTAATCTGATAGTGGGTGGGGTGATGTCTAGTCTCCCTTATGGCTCTAATCTGATAGTGGTAGTGGGGTGGTAGATGTCTAGTCTCCCTTATGGCTCTAATCTGATAGTGGTAGTGGGGTGTAGATGTCTAGTCTCCCTTATGGCTCTAATCTGATAGTGGTAGTGGGGTGGTAGATGTCTAGTCTCCCTTATGGCTCTAATCTGATAGTGGTAGTGGGGTGGTAGATGTCTAGTCTCCCTTATGGCTCTAATCTGATAGTGGGGTGGTAGATGTCTAGTCTTATGGCTCTAATCTGATAGTGGTAGTGGTGGTAGATGTAGTCTCCCTTATGGCTCTAATCTGATAGTGGTAGTGGGTGGTAGATGTCTAGTCTCCCTTATGGCTCTAATCTGATAGTGGTAGTGGGTGGTAGATGTCTAGTCTCCCTTATGGCTCTAATCTGATAGTGGTAGTGGGGTGGTAGATGTCTAGTCTCCCTTATGGCTCTAATCTGATAGTGGTAGTGGGGTGGTAGATGTCTAGTCTCCCTTATGGCTCTAATCTGATAGTGGTAGTGGGTGGTAGATGTCTAGTCTCCTTATGGCTCTAATCTGATAGTGGTAGTGGGGTGGTAGATGTCTAGTCTCCTTTATGCTCTAATCTGATAGTGGTAGTGGGGTGGTAGATGTCTAGTCTCCCTTATGGCTCTAATCTGATAGTGGGTGGTGATGTTAGTCTCCCTTATGGCTCTAATCTGATAGTGGTAGTGGGGTGGTAGATGTCTAGTCTCCCTTATGGCTCTAATCTGATAGTGGTAGTGGGGTGGTAGATGTCTAGTCTCCCTTATGGCTCTAATCTGATAGTGGTAGTGGGTGGTAGAATGTCTAGTCTCCCTTATGGCTCTAATCTGATAGTGGTAGTGGGGTGGTAGATGTCTAGTCTCCCTTATGGCTCTAATCTGATAGTGGTAGTGGGTGGTAGATGTCTAGTCTCCCTTATGGCTCTAATCTGATAGTGGTAGTGGGGTGTAGATGTCTAGTCTCCCTTATGGCTCTAATCTGATAGTGGTAGTGGGGTGGTAGATGTCTAGTCTCCCTTATGGCTCTAATCTGATAGTGGTAGTGGGGTGGTAGACGTCTACTCTCCTTTACTGCTCTAATCTAATAGTGGTAGTGGGTGGTAGATGTCTAGTCTCCCTTATGGCTCTAATCTGATGGTGGTAGTGGGGTGGTAATTCTTGTGTCCTTATGGCTCTAATCTGATAGTGGTAGTGGGGTGGTAGATGTCTAGTCTCCCTTATGGCTCTAATCTGATAGTGGTAGTGGGGTGGTAGATGTCTACTCTCCTTTATGCTCTAATCTGAATGGTGTAGGGTTAGATGTCTAGTCTCCTTATGGCTCTAATCTGGGTAGTGGGTGGTAGATGTCTTGGTCTCCCTTATGGCTCTAATCTGATAGTGGTATTGGGGTGTTAGATGTCTAGTATCCCTATGGTCTAAGATGATAGTGGTAGTGGGGTGGTAGATGTCTAGCTCCCCCTTATGGCTCTAATCTGA
>NW_022264440.1:0-29182 GCF_002021735.2 Oncorhynchus kisutch
GATAAGACTGAAAATGTCTGTAAATATCAGCAATCATCAGGGTAAGAGTGACAAACAGGTCCACATGGGGGAAATCTTAACAACTGGCTTAATGGGTATTTTCACGCAATCGTGTTATTATTTATTTTTAGGGTTAACAAGGCAGCTCACCTGTGACCTGTGGCTTGACTTTAGATGTGGCCAGTTCGATTACCCTGCAGACTTTAAGAGTGTCTTCAGAATATGGCCATTTTGACATGAATTTAAAAATGCCTCAGATAGGACCAAAAAAGTGTCTGGAGCTATCCGTCAGGGTAAGAGTGACAACAGGTTTCCACATGTCAAAATGGGGGAAATCTTAGAAAATGGCTTAATGGTTATTCATGAGAATCGTGAGAATCGTGAGTGTATCATGGGATCTCACCTGAAATCTGTGGCTTGACTACAAACCTGTAACCTATGCTACTGTGGCCTATAGAGCTAGAAGGATGGATAACCAGGTGTGTAAAGGTGTGAGGTGGGATCCTATCCCAAATGGACAACTAATCCCTATGTACTTGTGGAGATCTGAGAGGATATGATTGGTATAAGAAACACTACTAAACTTCAACCTCCGGAGGGGTCAAGAAAATTCAATTTCGTGGTCGGCAGGATTCGAACCTGCGCAGAAAGATCCTAATGGATTTCTAGTCCGTCGCCTTAACCACTCGGCCACGACAACAGTCTTGTCAGCAGTGAATGGGCCACCAGGCATAGCCTACAGAAAGTGATAATTTTACAACTGAAAGACAATGCAGTAACTCATTAACTCATTATAATGCAATAAAATGAGTTGTTCCCCTCATTCATTATTAAGTACAGCTGTTTTCTAATTTCCTTGATCTTTGGTCAGCTCCAGAAGGTTTTCATTTGAGAGTGTTTATTATAAATTGTTATTTCATTTTCTTATTATTACTGCTAAGCAGCATGACTCCTGAGAGGCACTAAACAACTGTCAGAAGTGGGATTTGAACCCACGCCTCCATGGGAGACTGCGACCTGAACGCAGCGCCTTAGACCGCTCAGCCATCCTGACTACAGCACAGTACCTGGGTATCGGGTTAAAGAGTATGGGGTAAAAGTAGAAATAGGCACAGCAACGCAATCACCACAGAGACCAGTAAATTTATGCACGATACCATTCATTTGTTTTTATCAATGAAAAACTCCAGTCATTGATTTAACCTCAATATGGCCTTCAATGGAAAAGAGTAGTAAATCGTCATTGAATGAACGTTAAACTGGCCTTAGAATATGGCCATTCTGATATAAATGATAAAATTCCTCAGATAAGACCGAAAAAGTGTCTGTAAATATCAGCAATCATCAGGGTAAGAGTGACAACAGGTCCACATGGGGGAAATCTTAACAAATGGCTTAATGGGTATTTTCAACGCAATCGTGTTATTATTTATTTTTAGGGTTTAACAAGGCAGCTCACCTGTGACCTGTGGCTTGACTTTAGATGTGGCCAGTTCGATTACCCTGCAGACTTTAAGAGTGTCTTCAGAATATGGCCATTTTTGACATGAATTTAAAAATGCCTCAGATAGGACCAAAAAGTGTCTGGAGCTATCCGTCAGGGTAAGAGTGACAACAGTTTTCCACATGTCAAATGGGGGAAATCTTAGAAAATGGCTTAATGGTTATTCATGAGAATCGTGTTGTTGTATTGTTGAGTTGAGTTGACCTGAACGCAGCGCCTTAGACCGCCTTAGACCGCTCGGCCATCCTGACTACAGCACAGTACCTGGGTATCGGGTTAAAGAGTATGGGGTAAAAGTAGAAATAGGCACAGCAACGCAATCACCACAGAGACCAGTAAATGTATGCACGATACCGACTTGCACTTTCAATAGTCATTTGTTTTTATCAATGAAAAACTCCAGTCATTGATTTAACCTCAATATGGCCTTCAATGGAAAAGAGTAGTAAATCGTCATTGAATGAACGCTAAACTGGCCTTAGAATATGGCCATTCTGATATAAATGATAAAATTCCTCAGATAAGACTGAAAAAGTGTCTGTAAATATCAGCAATCATCAGGGTAAGAGTGACAACAGGTCCACATGGGGGAAATCTTAACAAATGGCTTAATGGGTATTTTCAACGCAATCGTGTTATTATTTATTTTTAGGGTTTAACAAGGCAGCTCACCTGTGACCTGTGGCTTGACTTTAGATGTGGCCAGTTCGATTACCCTGCAGACTTTAAGAGTGTCTTCAGAATATGGCCATTTTGACATGAATTTAAAAATGCCTCAGATAGGACCAAAAAAGTGTCTGGAGCTATCCGTCAGGGTAAGAGTGACAACAGGTTTCCACATGTCAAAATGGGGGAAATCTTAGAAAATGGCTTAATGGTTATTCATGAGAATCGTGAGAATCGTGAGTGTATCATGGGATCTCACCTGAAATCTGTGGCTTGACTACAAACCTGTAACCTATGCTACTGTGGCCTATAGAGCTAGAAGGATGGATAACCAGGTGTGTAAAGGTGTGAGGTGGGATCCTATCCCAAATGGACAACTAATCCCTATGTACTTGTGGAGATCTGAGAGGATATGATTGGTATAAGAAACACTACTAAACTTCAACCTCCGGAGGGGTCAAGAAAATTCAATTTCGTGGTCGGCAGGATTCGAACCTGCGCAGAAAGATCCTAATGGATTTCTAGTCTGTCGCCTTAACCACTCGGCCACGACAACAGTCTTGTCAGCAGTGAATGGGCCACCAGGCATAGCCTACAGAAAGTGATAATTTTACAACTGAAAGACAATGCAGTAACTCATTAACTCATTATAATGCAATAAAATGAGTTGTTCCCCTCATTCATTATTAAGTACAGCTGTTTTCTAATTTCCTTGATCTTTGGTCAGCTCCAGAAGGTTTTCATTTGAGAGTGTTTATTATAAATTGTTATTTCATTTTCTTATTATTACTGCTAAGCAGCATGACTCCTGAGAGGCACTAAACAAATGTCAGAAGTGGGATTTGAACCCACGCCTCCATGGGAGACTGCAACCTGAACGCAGCGCCTTAGACCGCTCGGCCATCCTGACTACAGCACAGTACCTGGGTATCGGGTTAAAGAGTATGGGGTAAAAGTAGAAATAGGCACAGCAACGCAATCACCACAGAGACCAGTAAATTTATGCACGATACCGACTTGCACTTTCAATAGTCATTTGTTTTTATCAATGAAAAACTCCAGTCATTGATTTAACCTCAATATGGCCTTCAATGGAAAAGAGTAGTAAATCGTCATTGAATGAACGTTAAACTGGCCTTAGAATATGGCCATTCTGATATAAATGATAAAATTCCTCAGATAAGACCGAAAAAGTGTCTGTAAATATCAGCAATCATCAGGGTAAGAGTGACAACAGGTCCACATGGGGGAAATCTTAACAAATGGCTTAATGGGTATTTTCAACGCAATCGTGTTATTATTTATTTTTAGGGTTTAACAAGGCAGCTCACCTGTGACCTGTGGCTTGACTTTAGATGTGGCCAGTTCGATTACCCTGCAGACTTTAAGAGTGTCTTCAGAATATGGCCATTTTTGACATGAATTTAAAAATGCCTCAGATAGGACCAAAAAAGTGTCTGGAGCTATCCGTCAGGGTAAGAGTGACAACAGTTTTCCACATGTCAAAATGGGGGAAATCTTAGAAAATGGCTTAATGGTTATTCATGAGAATCGTGAGAATCGTGAGTGTATCATGGGATCTCACCTGAAATCTGTGGCTTGACTACAAACCTGTAACCTATGCTACTGTGGCCTATAGAGCTAGAAGGATGGATAACCAGGTGTGTAAAGGTGTGAGGTGGGATCCTATCCCAAATGGACAACTAATCCCTATGTACTTGTGGAGATCTGAGAGGATATGATTGGTATAAGAAACACTACTAAACTTCAACCTCCGGAGGGTTCAAGAAAATTCAATTTCGTGGTCGGCAGGATTCGAACCTGCGCAGAAAGATCCTAATGGATTTCTAGTCCGTCGCCTTAACCACTCGGCCACGACAACAGTCTTGTCAGCAGTGAATGGGCCACCAGGCATAGCCTACAGAAAGTGATAATTTTACAACTGAAAGACAATGCAGTAACTCATTAACTCATTATAATGCAATAAAATGAGTTGTTCCCCTCATTCATTATTAAGTACAGCTGTTTTCTAATTTCCTTGATCTTTGGTCAGCTCCAGAAGGTTTTCATTTGAGAGTGTTTATTATAAATTCTTATTTCATTTTCTTATTATTACTGCTAAGCAGCATGACTCCTGAGAGTCACTAAACAGCTGTCAGAAGTGGGATTTGAACCCACGCCTCCATGGGAGACTGCGACCTGAACGCAGCGCCTTAGACCGCTCGGCCATCCTGACTACAGCACAGTACCTGGGTATCGGGTTAAAGAGTATGGGGTAAAAGTAGAAATAGGCACAGCAACGCAATCACCACAGAGACCAGTAAATTTATGCACGATACCGACTTGCACTTTCAATAGTCATTTGTTTTTATCAATGAAAAACTCCAGTCATTGATTTAACCTCAATATGGCCTTCAATGGAAAAGAGTAGTAAATCGTCATTGAATGAACGTTAAACTGGCCTTAGAATATGGCCATTCTGATATAAATGATAAAATTCCTCAGATAAGACCGAAAAAGTGTCTGTAAATATCAGCAATCATCAGGGTAAGAGTGACAACAGGTCCACATGGGGGAAATCTTAACAAATGGCTTAATGGGTATTTTCAACGCAATCGTGTTATTATTTATTTTTAGGGTTTAACAAGGCAGCTCACCTGTGACCTGTGGCTTGACTTTAGATGTGGCCAGTTCGATTACCCTGCAGACTTTAAGAGTGTCTTCAGAATATGGCCATTTTTGACATGAATTTAAAAATGCCTCAGATAGGACCAAAAAAGTGTCTGGAGCTATCCGTCAGGGTAAGAGTGACAACAGTTTTCCACATGTCAAATGGGGGAAATCTTAGAAAATGGCTTAATGGTTATTCATGAGAATCGTGTTGTTGTATTGTTGAGTGTATCATGGGATCTCACCTGAAATCTGTGGCTTGACTACAAACCTGTAACCTATGCTACTGTGGCCGAAAGAGCTAGAAGGATGGATAACCAGGTGTGTAAAGGTGTGAGGTGGGATCCTATCCCAAATGGACAACTAATCCCTATGTACTTGTGGAGATCTGAGAGGATATGATTGGTATAAGAAACACGACTAAACTTCAACCTCCGGAGGGGTCAAGAAAATTCAATTTCATTGTCTGCAGGATTCGAACCTGCGCAGGAAGATCCTAATGGATTTCTAGTCCATCGCCTTAACCACTCGGCCACGACAACAATCTTGTCAGCAGTGAATGGGCCACCAGGCATAGCCTACAGAAAGTGATAATTTTACAACTGAAAGACAATGCAGTAACTCATTAACTCATTATAATGCAATAAAAAGAATTGTTCCCCTCGTTCATTATTAAGTACAGCTGTTTTCTAATTTCCTTGATCTTTGGTCAGCTCCAGAAGGTTTTCATTTGAGAGTGTTTATTATAAATTGTTATTTCATCATCTTATTATGACTGCAAGCAGCATGACTCCTGAGAGGCACTAAACAACTGTCAGAAGTGGGATTTAAACCCACGCCTCCATGGGAGACTGCGACCTGAACGCAGAGCCTCAGACCGCTCGGCCATCCTGACTACAGCACAGTACCTGGGTATCGGGTTAAAGAGTATGGGGTAAAAGTAGAAATAGGCACAGCAACGCAATCACCACAGAGACCAGTAAATTTATGCACGATACCGACTTGCACTTTCAATAGTCATTTGTTTTTATCAATGAAAAACTCCAGTCATTGATTTAACCTCAATATGGCCTTCAATGGAAAAGAGTAGTAAATCGTCATTGAATGAACGCTAAACTGGCCTTAGAATATGGCCATTCTGATATAAATGATAAAATGCCTCAGATAAGACTGAAAAAGTGTCTGTAAATATCAGCAATCATCAGGGTAAGAGTGACAACAGGTCCACATGGGGGAAATCTTAACAAATGGCTTAATGGGTATTTTCAACGCAATCGTGTTATTATTTATTTTTAGGGTTTAACAAGGCAGCTCACCTGTGACCTGTGGCTTGACTTTAGATGTGGCCAGTTCGATTACCCTGCAGACTTTAAGAGTGTCTTCAGAATATGGCCATTTTGACATGAATTTAAAAATGCCTCAGATAGGACCAAAAAAGTGTCTGGAGCTATCCGTCAGGGTAAGAGTGACAACAGGTTTCCACATGTCAAAATGGGGGAAATCTTAGAAAATGGCTTAATGGTTATTCATGAGAATCGTGAGAATCGTGAGTGTATCATGGGATCTCACCTGAAATCTGTGGCTTGACTACAAACCTGTAACCTATGCTACTGTGGCCTATAGAGCTAGAAGGATGGATAACCAGGTGTGTAAAGGTGTGAGGTGGGATCCTATCCCAAATGGACAACTAATCCCTATGTACTTGTGGAGATCTGAGAGGATATGATTGGTATAAGAAACACTACTAAACTTCAACCTCCGGAGGGGTCAAGAAAATTCAATTTCGTGGTCGGCAGGATTCGAACCTGCGCAGAAAGATCCTAATGGATTTCTAGTCCGTCGCCTTAACCACTCGGCCACGACAACAGTCTTGTCAGCAGTGAATGGGCCACCAGGCATAGCCTACAGAAAGTGATAATTTTACAACTGAAAGACAATGCAGTAACTCATTAACTCATTATAATGCAATAAAATGAATTGTTCCCCTCATTCATTATTAAGTACAGCTGTTTTCTAATTTCCTTGATCTTTGGTCAGCTCCAGAAGGTTTTCATTTGAGAGTGTTTATTATAAATTGTTATTTCATTTTCTTATTATTACTGCTAAGCAGCATGACTCCTGAGAGGCACTAAACAACTGTCAGAAGTGGGATTTGAACCCACGCCTCCATGGGAGACTGCGACCTGAACGCAGCGCCTTAGACCGCTCGGCCATCCTGACTACAGCACAGTACCTGGGTATCGGGTTAAAGAGTATGGGGTAAAAGTAGAAATAGGCACAGCAACGCAATCACCACAGAGACCAGTAAATTTATGCACGATACCGACTTGCACTTTCAATAGTCATTTGTTTTTATCAATGAAAAACTCCAGTCATTGATTTAACCTCAATATGGCCTTCAATGGAAAAGAGTAGTAAATCGTCATTGAATGAACGTTAAACTGGCCTTAGAATATGGCCATTCTGATATAAATGATAAAATTCCTCAGATAAGACCGAAAAAGTGTCTGTAAATATCAGCAATCATCAGGGTAAGAGTGACAACAGGTCCACATGGGGGAAATCTTAACAAATGGCTTAATGGGTATTTTCAACGCAATCGTGTTATTATTTATTTTTAGGGTTTAACAAGGCAGCTCACCTGTGACCTGTGGCTTGACTTTAGATGTGGCCAGTTCGATTACCCTGCAGACTTTAAGAGTGTCTTCAGAATATGGCCATTTTTGACATGAATTTAAAAATGCCTCAGATAGGACCAAAAAAGTGTCTGGAGCTATCCGTCAGGGTAAGAGTGACAACAGTTTTCCACATGTCAAATGGGGGAAATCTTAGAAAATGGCTTAATGGTTATTCATGAGAATCGTGTTGTTGTATTGTTGAGTGTATCATGGGATCTCACCTGAAATCTGTGGCTTGACTACAAACCTGTAACCTATGCTACTGTGGCCGAAAGAGCTAGAAGGATGGATAACCAGGTGTGTAAAGGTGTGAGGTGGGATCCTATCCCAAATGGACAACTAATCCCTATGTACTTGTGGAGATCTGAGAGGATATGATTGGTATAAGAAACACGACTAAACTTCAACCTCCGGAGGGGTCAAGAAAATTCAATTTCATTGTTGGCAGGATTCGAACCTGCGCAGGAAGATCCTAATGGATTTCTAGTCCATCGCCTTAACCACTCGGCCACGACAACAGTCTTGTCAGCAGTGAATGGGCCACCAGGCATAGCCTACAGAAAGTGATAATTTTACAACTGAAAGACAATGCAGTAACTCATTAACTCATTATAATGCAATAAAAAGAATTGTTCCCCTCGTTCATTATTAAGTACAGCTGTTTTCTAATTTCCTTGATCTTTGGTCAGCTCCAGAAGGTTTTCATTTGAGAGTGTTTATTATAAATTGTTATTTCATCATCTTATTATGACTGCAAGCAGCATGACTCCTGAGAGGCACTAAACAACTGTCAGAAGTGGGATTTAAACCCACGCCTCCATGGGAGACTGCGACCTGAACGCAGAGCCTCAGACCGCTCGGCCATCCTGACTACAGCACAGTACCTGGGTATCGGGTTAAAGAGTATGGGGTAAAAGTAGAAATAGGCACAGCAACGCAATCACCACAGAGACCAGTAAATTTATGCACGATACCGACTTGCACTTTCAATAGTCATTTGTTTTTATCAATGAAAAACTCCAGTCATTGATTTAACCTCAATATGGCCTTCAATGGAAAAGAGTAGTAAATCGTCATTGAATGAACGCTAAACTGGCCTTAGAATATGGCCATTCTGATATAAATGATAAAATTCCTCAGATAAGACTGAAAAAGTGTCTGTAAATATCAGCAATCATCAGGGTAAGAGTGACAACAGGTCCACATGGGGGAAATCTTAACAAATGGCTTAATGGGTATTTTCAACGCAATCGTGTTATTATTTATTTTTAGGGTTTAACAAGGCAGCTCACCTGTGACCTGTGGCTTGACTTTAGATGTGGCCAGTTCGATTACCCTGCAGACTTTAAGAGTGTCTTCAGAATATGGCCATTTTGACATGAATTTAAAAATGCCTCAGATAGGACCAAAAAAGTGTCTGGAGCTATCCGTCAGGGTAAGAGTGACAACAGGTTTCCACATGTCAAAATGGGGGAAATCTTAGAAAATGGCTTAATGGTTATTCATGAGAATCGTGAGAATCGTGAGTGTATCATGGGATCTCACCTGAAATCTGTGGCTTGACTACAAACCTGTAACCTATGCTACTGTGGCCTATAGAGCTAGAAGGATGGATAACCAGGTGTGTAAAGGTGTGAGGTGGGATCCTATCCCAAATGGACAACTAATCCCTATGTACTTGTGGAGATCTGAGAGGATATGATTGGTATAAGAAACACTACTAAACTTCAACCTCCGGAGGGGTCAAGAAAATTCAATTTCGTGGTCGGCAGGATTCGAACCTGCGCAGAAAGATCCTAATGGATTTCTAGTCCGTCGCCTTAACCACTCGGCCACGACAACAGTCTTGTCAGCAGTGAATGGGCCACCAGGCATAGCCTACAGAAAGTGATAATTTTACAACTGAAAGACAATGCAGTAACTCATTAACTCATTATAATGCAATAAAATGAGTTGTTCCCCTCATTCATTATTAAGTACAGCTGTTTTCTAATTTCCTTGTGGCAATTCCAGACAGCTGGGGAATTTGATCAATTGGTATTGTGTTTGCTTAGGATGCTATAGGTAGTTGGATCGATGCCCGCATTCCCCAAAAACACATTTTTTTGTGGATCCAAGAAAGCTCCAGTTCACACTTCATGCAGCCTTGTCCTACGACAACCTACTGTCATGTAACAATGACAAGCAACTTTCCTGTAACACTGATGTCAAAATGTCAGATGAAAAAGCAAGACATTACTTACTTTCAGAGGAGCAGCGTAGCACACACCATTGAGGCCCACAAACAAAGCTGTGGATAGTTTCCTTGAAGGAAGAGCATGAAGAAAGAACAAATACAAATACCCAGGCTCGAACCAGGGACTTTTAAATCTTCAGTCTAACGCTCTCCCAACTGAGCTATTTCGGCAATTAACTAAAATTTATTCTGTGGCACCCTTGACCATTCACATGCATGTGACTCACAATTTTGACAGTCAAAAAGTACATCATAGCCAGTGCGGGGATCAAACCCATGACCTTGGCGTTATTAGCACCACACTATAACCAAGTGAGCTAACCGGCCACTAGCTATTGGACACAATTGTTGAGATGCACCGAGCCTCTGCAAGTGCTGGAGCGTAAACTAACAAGTCAACCAACAGCATAGCCTGACAAGACTGGACCCTCTTGGATGCTTCTTGCGGAATTTCCAAACGTCTGTGGAATTAGCTCGAATACTTTGAATGCGTGAGGTAGTGGGATCGATGCCCGCATGCTCCAAAATGACATTGTTTTATGGATCCAAGAAAACTCCAGTTCACACTTCATGCAGCCTTGTCTTACGACAACCTACTGTCATGTAAACAATGACAAGA
Source organism: Oncorhynchus kisutch (assembly GCF_002021735.2). NCBI lineage: Eukaryota > Metazoa > Chordata > Actinopteri > Salmoniformes > Salmonidae > Oncorhynchus > Oncorhynchus kisutch. The sequence goes on from NW_022264440.1 coordinate 10,374, forward strand.
AACTGTCATGTAACAATGACAAGCAACTCTCATGTAATACTGATGTCACAATGTCAGATGAAAAAGAAGACATTACTTACTTTCAGAGAGCAGCGTATCACACACTCTAACCAACTGAGCTAACCGGCCGCTGGCTACAGAGCACAATTGTTGAGATGCACCGAGCCTCTGCAAGTGCTGGCGAGTAAACTAACAAGTCAACCAACAGCATAGCCTGACAAGACTGGACCCTCTTGGTTGCTTCTTGTGGAATTTCCAAACGGCTGGGGAATTAGCTCAAATACTTTGCATTCGTGAGGTAGTGGGATCGATGCCTGCATGCTCCAAAATCACATTGTTTTATGGATCCAAGAAAACTCCAGTTCACACTTCATGCAGCCTTGTCTTACGACAACCTACTGTCATGTAAACAATGACAAGAAACTGTCATGTAAACAATGACAAGAAACTGTCATGTAACAATGACAAGCAATTCTCATGTAATACTGATGTCACAATGTCAGATGAAAAAGAAGACATTGCTTACTTTCAGAGAGCAGCGTATCACTCACTCTAACCAACTGAGCTAACCGGCCGCTGGCTACAGAGCACAATTGTTGAGATGCACCGAGCCTCTGCAAGTGCTGGAGCGCAAACTAACAAGTCCACCAACAGCATAGCCTGACAAGACTGGACTCTCTTGGTTGCTCCTTGTGGCAATTCAAGAGAGCTGGGGAATTTGATCAATTGGTATTGTGTTTGCTTAGCATGTTACAGGTAGTGGGATCGATGCCCGCATGCTCCAAAATCACATTGTTTTATGGATCCAAGAAAACTCCAGTTCACACTTCATGCAGCCTTGTCTTACGACAACCTACTGTCATGTAAACAATGACAAGAAACTGTCATTTAACAATGACAAGCAACTCTCATGTAATACTGATGTCACAATGTCAGATGAGAAAGAAGACATTACTTACTTTCAGAGAGCAGCGTATCACACACTCTAACCAACTGAGCTAACCGGCCGCTGGCTACAGAGCACAATTGTTGAGATGCACCGAGCCTCTGCAAGTGCTGGAGCGCAAACTAACAAGTCCACCAACAGCATAGCCTGACAAGACTGGACACTCTTGGTTGCTCCTTGTGGCATTTCCAGAGAGCTGGGGAATTTGATCAATTGGTATTGTGTTTGCTTAGCATGCTATAGGTAGTGGGATCGATACCCGCGTTCCCCAAAAACACATTTTTTTGAGGATCCAAGAAAGCTCCAGTTCACACTTCATGCAGCCTTGTCCTACGACAACCTACTGTCATGTAACAATGACAAGCAACTTTCCTGTAACACTGATGTCAAAATGTCAGATGAAAAAGCAAGACATTACTTACTTTCAGAGGAGCAGCGTAGCACACACTCTAACCAACTGAGCTAACCGGCCGCTGGCTACAGAGCACAATTGTTGAGATGCACCGAGCCTCTGCAAGTGCTGGAGCGCAAACTAACAAGTCCACCAACAGCATAGCCTGACAAGACTGGACACTCTTGGTTGCTCCTTGTGGCAATTCCAGACAGCTGGGGAATTTGATCAATTGGTATTGTGTTTGCTTAGGATGCTATAGGTAGTTGGATCGATGCCCGCATTCCCCAAAAACACATTTTTTTGTGGATCCAAGAAAGCTCCAGTTCACACTTCATGCAGCCTTGTCCTACGACAACCTACTGTCATGTAACAATGACAAGCAACTTTCCTGTAACACTGATGTCAAAATGTCAGATGAAAAAGCAAGACATTACTTACTTTCAGAGGAGCAGCGTAGCACACGCCATTGAGGCCCACAAACAAAGCTGTGGATAGTTTCCTTGAAGCCAGAGCAGAAAGAAAGAACAAATACAAATGCCGAAACCCGGGATCGAACCAGGGACATTTAGATCTTCAGTGTAACACTCTCCCAACTGAGCTATTTCGGCAATTAACTAAATTCAATTCTGTGGCAACCTTGACAATTCACATGCATGTGACTCACAATTTTGACACTCAAAAAGTACATCATAGCCAGTACGGGGATCGAACCCATGATCTTGTGGTTATTAGCACCACGCTCTAACCAACTGAGCTAACCGGCCACTAGCTATTGGATGCAATTGTTGAGATGCACCGAGCCTCTGCAAGTGCTGGAGCGTAAACTAACAAGTCAACCAACAGCATAGCCTGACAAGACTGGACCCTCTTGGTTGCTTCTTGCGGAATTTCCAAACGGCTGGGGAATTAGCTCAAATACTTTGCATGCGTGAGGTAGTGGGATCGATGCCCGCATGCTCCAAAATCACATTGTTTTATGGATCCAAGAAAACTCCAGTTCACACTTCATGCAGCCTTATCTTACGACAACCTACTGTCATGTAAACAATGACAAGAAACTGTCATTTAACAATGACAAGCAACTCTCATGTAATACTGATGTCACAATGTCAGATGAGAAAGAAGACATTACTTACTTTCAGAGAGCAGCGTATCACACACTCTAACCAACTGAGCTAACCGGCCGCTGGCTACAGAGCACAATTGTTGAGATGCACCGAGCCTCTGCAAGTGCTGGAGCGCAAACTAACAAGTCCACCAACAGCATAGCCTGACAAGACTGGACACTCTTGGTTGCTCCTTGTGGCAATTCCAGACAGCTGGGGAATTTGATCAATTGGTATTGTGTTTGCTTAGGATGCTATAGGTAGTTGGATCGATGCCCGCATTCCCCAAAATCACATTGTTTTATGGATCCAAGAAAACTCCAGTTCACACTTCATGTAGCCTTGTCTTACGACAACCTACTGTCATGTAACAATGACAAGCAACTTTCCTGTAACACTGATGTCAAAATGTCAGATGAAAAAGCATGACATTACTTACTTTCAGAGGAGCAGCGTAGCACACGCCATTGAGGCCCACAAACAAAGCTGTGGATAGTTTCCTTGAAGCCAGAGCATAAAGAAAGAACAAATACAAATGCCGAAACCCGGGATCGAACCATGGACCTTTAGATTCTGTGGCACCCATGACAATTTACATGCATGTGACTCTCAATTTTATTAGCTTTATTAGCACCACACTCTAACCAACTGAGCTAACCGGCCACTAGCTATTGGGCGCAATTGTTGAGATGCACCGAGCCTCTGCAAGTGCTGGCGCGTAAACTAACAAGTCAACCAACAGCATAGCCTGACAAGACTGGACCCTCTTGGTTGCTTCTTGTGGAATTTCCAAACGTCTGGGGAATTAGCTCAAATACTTTGCATTCGTGAGGTAGTGGGATCGATGCCCGCATGCTCCAAAATCACATCTTTGTCCTCCAAACACGACGAGTTGAGTTTTTACCAAAAAGTAACATTTTGGTTTCATCTGACCATATGTCATTCTCCCAATCTTCTTCTGGATCATCCAAATGCTCTCTAGCAAACTTCAGACGGGCCTGGACATGTACTGGCTTAAGCAGGGGGATACGTCTGGCACTGCAGGATTTTAGTCCCTGGCGGCGTAGTGTGTTACTGATGGTAGGCTTTGTTACTTTGGTCCCAGCTTTCTGCAGGTCATTCACTAGGTCTGGTGTCCTTTGAGAGCTCTTTGGTCTTGGCCATAGTGGAGTTTGGAGTGTGACTGTTTGAGGTTGTGGACAGGTGTCTTTTATACTGATAACAAGTTCAAACAGGTGCCATTAATACAGGTAACGAGTGGAGGACAGAGGAGCCTCTTAAATAAGTTACAGGTCTGTGAGAGCCAGAAATCTTGCTTGTTTGTAGGTGACCAAATACTTATTTTCCACCATAATTTGCAAATAAATTCATAAAAAATCCTACAATGTGATTATCTGGATTTTTTTTCTCATTTTGTCTGTCATAGTTGAAAGTGTACCTATGATGAAAATTACAGGCCTCATCTTAAGTGGGAGAATTTGCACAATTGGTGGCTGACTAAATAATGTTTGCCCCACTATCTCATCTACTCACACATTATCATATATTGCCTGAAATGGAAGGAACCCGGGAATTAATATCTGCCTCATCCCAGGCCTCATAAAATATTTACAAAACATATTATTACACTTAGGATTTAAAAATATAGGCTGATTTAAAATATTTTCTAAAATGGTACATTCATAATAAATATTTGGTAAAAACTGCCCCCAATCCTCAAACACTTCTCTATAAAACAAAGGTATATTACCTAACATTTCCATTTTTACTCTAATTGCTGTTTTCCTTACACTTAAATCTACCAACTTCAAACCCCCCGCCTCATAACCTGCAATCAAAGTTTTAAAGCGATTTTTCACCCCCTTCCCATCCCATAAAAAAATTACTAAAATCTTATTCATTTCAGATAAAACCCATTCTGGCATATCCAAAACGTTCATTACATAAATAAAAATTGACATCAATGAATTTATTACAATTACTTTCCCTTTTAATTTCAAAGACTACCCCCCTCTACATATTTACCACCTTCCTAACTTTATTACACCACTCCATGTCAAATCCCTAGCTTCCATTTCCTTCACTCCTAACATCTTAATAATCTTTTACCACCTTAAAAGTACATTTCCCCTCATTAATCTTACTCATTACTACTGACTTCTCCATGTTAACCTTTGCACCTGATGCTTGTCCATATACTTTAAAACACTCCATCACCCTTTTTACACTTCCCTCATCTCTAACTGTTATAGTGGTATCATCTGCGTCTTGATGAATCAAACTAAAACCTCCTTGTGGAGTCTGTACACAATTTATAAGATCTTTTTCAGAAATGCTGCTAAAGGTTCTACCGATAAAACAAATAATAAAGCTGATAAAGGGCACCCCTGTCTCACAGATCTCTCAAGAATAAAATAATCAGTAAAAACCCCATTACACATTTCCCTACTTTTTGCCGCCTTATATAATTTTATCCATCCTATTATTGTATTACCAAAACCATATTTATCCATTACCCTAAACATAAAATCATGTTCCACCCTATCAAAAGCTTTATTTAAATCTATGCTTAACTATTTTATTTATCACATACAATTAGATCAGCAATATCTCTACCAGGCACACTATAATTCTGTGTAGGTGCTATAATATCATTTTAAACTTGCTTCATTCTATTTGCCAGTATCTTAGTTAAAACCTTATAATCTGAATTTAATAAACTAATTGGCCTATAATTCTCCAGTTTCAATTTGCTCCCCTTATTTTTATATAAAATCATTATCAGCCCTGTCACCATAGATTCTGAAACATTATTATTATCCTCCATATATTGATAAACTTCCAATAAAATAGGTGCTAAAAACTTGTATATATTTAATAAAACTCTGCAATTATCCCATCTACTCCAGGACTCTTATTTATTGTAAACCCTTAAATCGCATCTTTTTAACTTCATTCACTGTTATCTCCCCATCACACATTTGTTTATCCTCTACATCAATTTGCACATCCACACTATCCAATATCTCCTTTACACACCCCTCATCCACCTCCCCTTTCTTAAATAAATCCTTAAAAAAAATGCTGCACTGTTTCTAATATCTCTACATAATCATTGCCAACTTCACCCTATACATTTTCAATCTTTCTAATATACACTGCTCAAAAAAAAGGGAACACTAAAATAACACAACCTAGATCTGAATGAAATGTTATTAAATACTTTTTTCTTTACAGTTGAATGTGCTGACAACATAATCACACAAAAATGATCAATGGAAATCAAATGTATCAACCCATGGAGGTCTGGATTTGGAATCACACTCAAAATTAAAGTGGAAAACCACGACCTCTACAACGCCTGGGCATGCTCCTGATGAGATGGCGGATGGTCTCCTGAGGGATCTCCTCCTGGACTAAAGCATCCGCCAACTCCTGGACAGTCTGTGGTGGATTGAGTGAGACATGATGTCCCAGATGTGCTCAATTGGATTCAGGTCTGGGGAATGCGCGGGCCAGTCCATAGGATCAATGCCTTCCTCTTGCAGGAACTGCTGACACACTCCAGCCACATGAGGTCTAGCATTGTCTTGCATTAGGAGGAACCCAGGGCCAACCACACCAGCATATGGTCTCACAAGGGGTCTGAGGATCTCTTCTCGGTACCTAATGGCAGTCAGGCTACCTCTGGCGAGCACAGAGGGCTGTGCGGCCCCCCAAAGAAATGCAAGTTGAAGTTTTGTAAACAAATCCAATCTCACGAAGCGTGTTCATTAGGAGCAGACGAAATGTCAAAAAGTTCCATTACAGTCCGTAGAAACATGTCAAACAATGTATAGAATCATTCTTTAGGATGTTAAAATAAATCTTCAATAATGCTCCAACCGGAGAATTCCTTTGTCTGTAGAATTGCGATGGAACAGAGCTCGCTCTCATGTGAACGAGCTCAAGGCATTCTGCCAGACCTCTGACTCATTCCCCTCTCATTCGCCCTCACCTCACAGTAGAAGCATCAAACAAGGTTCTAAAGCCTGTTGACATCTAGGAAGTGCAACATGACCGATATCCCACTGTGTCTTCAATAGGGAATGAGTTGAAAAACGAACAACCTCACTTTCCCACTTCCTGGTTGGATTTTTTTCAGGTTTTTGCCTGCAATATGTGTTCTGTTATACTCACAGACATCATTCAAACGGTGTTAGAACCTTCAGAGGGTTTTCTATCAAAATATACTAATATATGCATATCTTAGCTTCTGGGACTGAGTAGCAGGCATTTTACTCTGGGCACCTCTGGACAAGATAATAAGAAGCCATAAGAAGATGAGTCTTATCTATGTATCTGTGCCAATATAGCAGGAAACCAATTAAGACATATCGATTTTGCAGTGTAGTTACCCTTTAACTAGGCATGTCAGATAAGAATGACGGCCTAGGAACTGCCTTGTTCAGGGGCAGATTTTTTACCTTCTCAGCTCAGGGATTTGATCTTGCGACCTTCTGGTTACTAGTCCAACGCTCTACCCACCTGCCCGCCCAAGATTGAACTCGTATAATATTATAAAATGCACTTCTTTCAATAAAGTGTTTCACATTCTCCACTGGTTGAAATACTATCCTGTGTCCTCAGATTAATGGAGTTAGATATGCATACGTTTTTTTCCTGTATATATGAATTACAAATCAATCATGTTTAGTCTATTGTATAGTTACAATGTGTAAACATTGATATCCCAGGAGCAGTAAACACTTTTGAAGTGTACAATTGTAATACATACATGCAGACACCGCATCGTTTGATATGACTGAAAGTGTCTGTCATACCAGAACCACACTTTTATTTGCCAAGGAAGAGTACATGATCGGTGAATATAGACAATGTACAGGCTACAAGATGGGAATCTCATACGTGGTATTAACTCAAATACATGTGTATATAGGTCTTGCATCCTTGGCACAAAAGGTATATTCTACTCTAGGCTTCATTAATGCCATTCAGACTTGAGGTTCATTGATTGGTATGAATATTAGTTCAGAACTACGTTTTAGGGTCCATACCCAGAGCGGCAACAGTTATTTTTAATCCGACTCAAGCAAGTAAATAGCTAGCCATGTTACTTTAGCTGCATTGCAAGGCAAGCTTACATTTGTGCAGTCAATGCTTTAACCAGCTAGATGCTTTACAGCCACTGTTTCACAAGACAACATCCTGGTTTGTTGGTTCTCAATAGTCCCTGAAAGACAAATTACAAATTCATTCTCCTAACACAAGCTAAAGAGATTTTCGTAATTTAACTTTGACAAATATTTTTTTTATATATATATATTATATAGCCACGTCTCTACATTATCACATTCCTCTCAAATTGTACATTTGCTTGACTCGTTGAGACAACTTCCATCTGTTTTGTCAGCAATCTTCGCTGAGCGCCACAAGGCAAGTGTGGCTCCTGTCAAAATTTGTCTTTGGGACCCAAATGCATAATGATTGCGCAAACTCCCCTTGTGGTGGTCTGGAGCAATGAAACCGTCCCACGGTGCAAGCTCGCAACTTTAAGGAGTGTCTTCAGTCCCCGCTGTTCCGTACGGTGTGTGTTGAAATCTTATCCTGATGCGGAATAGATTGCAACGTATTCATGGCTCTACCTTCGTAGATCGGACTTGGAGATTGTGAAGAGATGTCTTGTGGGGAATGAATGGGTGTCTGAGCTGTGCGCGAGTTTAAAACAGACAGCTCGGTACATTCAGCTTGTCAACACTTCTTACACAAACAAGTAGCGATGAAGTCATGCTCTTCCCATTTGAGCCATGAGAGATTGACATGCATATCATTGAAGAAGAAATGTCCATATTGGATGGAAACCAAGCTAGTGAGAGGTATCAAGGAAAGTTGTAATTTCAGTTGAAAATTACCAACACTGCAACAGTGTTCAACACTTATCTCCCTCCGGTGGATGGTTGAGTTCCATGCTTACAAAAGGGTTGATTGATACATGTCAGATGACAAGCCTACGACATGGTGTTAAGGTAGCTCCAACGGTTAGGATTGTTTTATATAGAACACTTTATTTGTCATGTTAGAACAATACATTACACCCAAAGAATGTATCCAGAAGAAACATATACATGATGCTCCTCAAAGAGGTCTTTGACATGTCGTTGACCTGTTGAGAGAAGAGAGAGCGAACCTATTAGTTCAGTTATGGTCTGCCAGGGTCTGAAAAGCATAAAACAAGACCTACCTCTTTTCAGGTTGTCCTGATTCACACATTGTCCACTACAGGGGCCGCCAGTGGGACTACTGGCATCACAGATGACCACATCACAATGGACAAAGACCTAGGAATCAAAGATTTGATGTGTCAGTTTTTTTGTTAAAATTCTTTTAAAGGGATGATTGCCACTGACAAAAATTAAAGAATAAAGATTGTTGGGTGAACTTTGTTACCTGGCCACTCTGCTCAACCGCATCCTCGGCGAAGGAAAACATATAGACCTCAAAGCGTTTGACGTGAGAGGGGAAGTGGACCCTGGCGTCAACTTCTACCGGGTGGAAGACCACACGGTATGGATCCTCGGGGTTCTCACAGCTGCCAGTGTAGAGAGAGAGGGACTAAGTTATGAACAAGAAAACGCTGCAAACCTCAACCGCCTTGTGTACGAAGTCTTGTGGTGGTGTCATGACTGTCCTGTGAGGATCAGATCAATTTACAGCAGAAGTGGGTTCTTTCTCCCCCTCCAGTATGAACTAAAGGAATGTTTTTGCTAACAGGCTTTACCCAATCACCTTTGTCTTGAAAAAAACATATTTCATATACAATGTAAAGGCTAGAGACGTCCTACCTGTAGAGTAAGCACGTTTCTAGTAAAAATCACAAAATAAAAACCAATATGACATTCATTTTCTATAGCTAATCTCTGAGTGCATAAAAGGAATGGTAACAGAAATTAACATTAGACCAGAAAACCGTGAGGCGCAAGCTAGACGTTTGGAACTTTCCTAACCTAGAAAATTAACTTAAAGACCATTCTGCTACCACATCCAAACCATCCTACTCATCACCCACTGAGGGATCAGCGACAGGGTTGATTAGCCTATCTTCCAGAACGTGTGAAAGGAAAATCCATCCTGTAGTTCTGTTCAAGACTAGTCATTGGAGCCACAGACAACCAACAACATTGACCTCATGTAGCCAATCAGAGAGAAGACCAACCACCTACCTTTCCACAAATACATTCATGCCTGTAATCCAAGCTGGTGCCGGTTCGTGTGTTCAAAAATGTATCAATGATAAGCGTCCCTTACAGAACGGTGGGGGGTGTGAAGAGAAACCTTGTAACAAGCTGTCATTGTGTCACCTGTGTGTTTAGCCTGTGTTATTTATTTAGCTAGTAATTCAATTAAACCAACTTGTATAGTACTGAATCATAAGGCTGGGGTTTTTGCAGCTGCAAGGAGGATACGATGTAAAAAGTTAATAAGTTGACTATCAATTTAATAGATTTCTACCGTCTAGAGTTTAAGTCGGGAGACGGTAACTTTAAAACCGCTTCCTCGGCACCCCAAATCCTACGTTTTTATTTTATTTTAAAGAACCGAAATTGGGCTTTCCGTCAACAATATTTATTTTGGTCTACTGCAATGGCTTGTTAAATGACAGATGTCAATGGAATAGAATATACATGTTTGACATGAGGTGAGATGTCCCTCTAAATGGTTCTTAAAATTCTAAATGATCCAGAAAGGTCGCCTGCAGACCAGAATATTGATCGTGGTTTAACCAAAGTTGCCGAATAGACAGTCGGTATCATCAACAAGGCAATCATATTTTGCAACACAAGTACTTCATTTTAAACAAGAATTTCATGCAATGCGCCAGAGCAATTCTTCCGCTGTTGGAGAAAAATTGGTCACAAAATAAATTCCACACCCACAGCATCGGAGTCACATGGAGGACTTCTGTGAAGGGCGCAGCTCTACTATACAAAGTAACCTACGCATTGACAGTTTAGGCCTACTTTTTTAATTTGCATCTTTGGGAGTTTTATCCTTTACGGTTTAACTGCCAGATATTAGCAAAAAGGAATTTGTGAAATCTGAAGACGTTACATTGAGAAGCACCCACACCAGTACAAATCACTTGCGCTGACAGACGATGGTAAGGATTTTGCACAACGATATAGTTGCAGCTGAAGTGACAAATCTGAACAACCCATTGTGCACAGCCATGTGAATGTTGTGTCTTTTCCTATGATATACAAAACATTTCAGCCTGTTTTTTTTAAACTGCTATGACATTGCTGATTTAATAAACAGTTACGCCGTGTCCACATGGCCAAATTTAGGTTGATACCAATTCATAAAAATTGTAAAATTGCATGATTTCAAAGCAAACCCGATCCCCCAAATGAACGGTTTTGACAAATAAAGTTGCTTCACTACACTGCTTGGTGTAACATGCAGCCAGATACTGAAAAGGCACCCGCAAAATAAAGTGTCATTTGCAGCGTGCATAATCATGGGCAAAGTCATTGTAGCCCATTACAAGGTAGGAAAAAGTAGTCATCTATAGTAACCCAATTTAAATTCTTGAGATAAAAATTAGGCCAGCATGTCCATCTGTGGCAAAGTGCTCACCCAAATAAAAAATGTAGTAACATTTTTTTTTAAATATGAACATTAACTAGCTAAATAAGGTTAGCAAGATGCTGCTACACTTGACCGTGGTATTTGTTCATGTTTAGCAACTTCCAATTAGCGCATTCCTCTAGGACAGGAAATTCCATTGAAAGCGGCATCAACTTCTGGGGATCCTGTCAACTGATCCTATTCAGTTCCAAACATCCATGCTGCACAGGCGTGTGAACCATCCTTTATGTTTAGTGCAATAACTGTTTTAAACACAAGAGGTCACTTGTGCCTGAATTCAACCCAAAACCAACAACTATTCAGTCAGTGTTAAGAGCAGTTGTATGAAACCAATCGGAAAGGCAAGCCAAGCTTGCCAGCCGCTCTTGATTTCCATTCGACTGACCATCAGCTTGGCACAACACTGAACTGTAGCAAACCAAAAGGATAACATTGAGTAAAAAGGTGTAGGTAATGCCAACATTAACCTTTTCACACACACAAGTTCCAAATATCTTCAACAGTCGCCCCAGTGGGAGTTGATTTTATGCGCGTGATGTCAGAATGCACTCACCGTTCCAACATGTGGACATTTAACCCGCGCTGACCTCAGACCAAGGCACACTACCTGCTAATTTTCTAGAGGCCGTTTCAACTTCTAATTTTGCCTCATTCATTCACAAAAGTAGCCCATTTCACTGTTGCAGACCATTTATATTTGAGAATTTAATGAGCCGGACAAACTTTCCTTCAAAAGAAAGCCCAAGCACTTCCCCAGATCAAGTATACAGTCCTTGAACATTTATTGCCTTCCTTACAAGTAACTGTGGACATGCGTGTATTCCTATTAAAGTGCCTTATTTTCTGTGTCACGTGTTGTCGTTTCTACTGCATCGTACCATAGGTATAATGTACTTAGCGTTTTATTCATGCTTTCTGATTCTTGCCTAGATTGTAATGGACACATGTGTATAACACTTGAAGGTGGTACTGAATATGAGCTAACACCATACAATGCAGTCGGGTTATCACGTAAGCGTCTGTCAGACTTATGGTGACCTCAACTGGAGTACCCCCATTGTCATTAATGCACTGAAGTCGTCAGTTGATTTGAACATGGCATCAGAGTGTAAACTATGGTACCTCAGGGTTGCCAGATCAGACCTCCCTTTCCAGGGGTATATAGCTTAGAAAAACTGTCTGCCTCACCATTTATTGTTGATAAATTCCCAGTTTAGTAATATTTCCTGCATCATCCTCTTCACAATACCTTCCCCCAAGGACTTACCCCCCAATAATGGATTGTGCTATATCTTGCAACTGTTTCGCTTTCGTGCTAGGTGACAACAATTGGCGTTTTGTATAGTTACCTGTAAACTACTTGTCATGTGTACGCCGTAACAAGTACAAACATTATCACATGCTGAAGTGGCCAAACTAAGTTAAGATCTCAGGCAACGGGCGCAGTGAACAGCATTCTAGGAGTTCTTGCTTGACAAACATGGCTGCCATACTTTCTATACTAGACTTACATGGCTCCCTTGTACCGCATCATACTGTAAAACAAGTCAACCTGTTATTTAGACTAGATGATAACGTTAACATTGATATATTTTACAAGCAAAGCTGGAATAAAGTTGTGAAGAACTTCATTTCTCAACACCACAAAACATTGTTTAGATGATTTCAGACAACGCGGTTTAGAGTCGTTTGATGCAGCATACGTTCCGTTCCAATGATACGCTGCAGGGACCACTCAGTGATAACAAGCATGTGAAATTGGGTGGAGATCTGTGACAGACCACACATGGCTCACATCGTTTTTAAGCATTGTGACCACTCGACCTATGGATGGGGGCATAGCCACGGTAGCCAAAGTAAATGGCCTGCCAAGCATGATAGGTTGCTAATTACTCAGGAACCACACCTGTGGAATAACACTTGTTTAGGCCCAAAAACATGTTACCCATTAATGATTAGATTCCACCGGGGTCGGGAGTCGCGGTCCTCGTTGAGGGTGGCCCAGCAGTGGTCAAGCACCAGCGCTACCTTGGGATCAGAGGACGTGGTCAGCTCCACCTCAAAGTGCAGAGGCTGTCTAAGGTACCTCACCACTGGATAGTCCTCCTCCTGGTGGAACGTGTTATACGAGGCGTCTGGAACACAGAACAAGACAACCGGGGGTCGTGTTCAGTGGGCACCATCTGAACTTGTCCATTAAGAAATGCTCGTTTATCATATCCTGTTGTGCCCCAATGAACACAAGCCATTTATAGCCAACACTATCCACCCCCCACTAGAGGCTTCTGACAAATAGCCACACCTGTAGATCTCAGAACGCAAGAGTAATATATCACAAGGCTTACATTTTTGGGAATGGTTTTGTAAAGGAGACCTTCCAAGATTCTTTTAGAGGCTAGGGGTCAAGTTGAAATTCTGAATTTGTGCATGCTTACCCTGAGCGAGTCTCATTCTGACCATTAGTCGACCAGTCCCAGTCTCGGCAAAAGGCTCGTTGTCACGCGGCCTGGTCAGAAAGGCCAATGTGCGAGTGATGTTGGCCACATAGTAGCAGGAAACCTTTAACCTAAAAAGAGGGATGTGAGCAACTTCAATAGGGGAAACGTCAAGCAGTGGAGTGGACACTGGTAGTAGAGGCACATTTTCCCTGTATACAAAGTATTGAGCAATGGATGAAGAAAAATGAACCTTATGAAAGCTAATAGCTACAATTGTGATGCGTAATGCACTTACTGATATTCCTCCTCTGAAGACGTCGTGGCATTCAGCTTCACCTCAAGTTCATCTGGCAAGGAGATTTCGTTCTCATACAGCATGACATTGTTGATAAACTATGTAGTAGAGGGGAATTGCTTATTACAGCCTGCAGAAGCAAACAGTCCATAAATACACATCACCTCAGGGTAATAGTCATTTTACCTTCCTGGTGGTGCCACAGGAGTTCACAGTGAAGTGGAAGTAGGCGAAGCGATCGTCACTGTAGGTGGGACCACAGGCGGGGTCGCTCAGGGTCAGCTGACCGGGGTTCAGACCGGGAGCAGACTCCACCTTCACTGCCAGCGCAGTCATCGTTCCGTTAGAGAAACACTCTTGGAGGTGGGAGAGCAAAAGACAGGTAGCCATCAGACCTGGGTTCTGTATTTGTTACACTTATTGAGCTTGAACCAATGGAATAGCACCAAAAATGCAAACCATGCCCATCTGGCACTACCATTTAGACTCACGGTATTTGCAAGGAACCCAGGTTTGGTAACCATGTTAAACGACAATTTATCGTAAGTAATTGTTTGAGAACCAACCAGTCAGCATTTTGAGGAAGCTGCAAGCCAGGGAAAAGTATTTGATGGTCATGTTGTTGTAAGGATTCAACAGAGCCACATCCAGTCTGCTCCTGACAGAGGACGAGTGAACCGACTGGGAACCAATGGGAGAGTTCATTAGTCCAATATTGTATGCATGTATACAGGGTAAGGAATGCAAGGCTAGCTGCAGCAATTTAGGTTAACATGTTTTGGGAGAGCGTCGTACCTCAAACACTGCGTCCGGCGAAGAGAAGGGCAACGTGATGGTGAAGTCTGTGTCGCCCTCTGTTAAATACTGTTGAGCAAACTCATGGTTAAGCAGCCGCTTGCCAACCAAGACCACAAAAAAGGGCTCTTGGTTCCTGTAGTCCACAGTGATGTGGAAGTTCTCCTGATCACAGTTGCCAGTGACTGAGGGTGGCACTGCAAGGACAAACAGGGTTGTGTTCATTATTTAAGCACAAAAAACAGGAAGGTACTACTTGAACTGGTCCAAGAAGAAACCCTTGTTTAGATTGCAAAATGTTTTGCTACGGTGGGACTGAATAAACACAATCCTGGCAAATCAGGAACAGGGAAACTGGGTCCAAATACTCTAAAGCTTAACATTTTCTTTGTAGAAAGACCGCATAGGAAAACCCTACAGTATGGCTAGTTGGTCTTTCACTGCCAATTTCCCTTCAGGGCAATCATTAACGAGAGGAAACCATTCAACAGTAGTTTGGCGTAGTCCAGAGGCATACCAATGTCCAGCAGTACAGCGTCCACAACGGCAGAGTGAGAGAAAGGAGCGTACTCTGGAAAGATGACCAGGCCGTAGATCAGCTGAAGAGTGAAGGTTGTGACACCTTGTTCCGCCCTTCTCTGTAGTGAAGTTAAAAGCATTGGTCAGCATTGTTGCAACAGAACTCTATTCAACATCAAGTGACAACTAAGTACATATGGGGACTATTAAAACAAACTATATACTTATAGTAATATTGCCCTCATTCCTCTAAATCAAATGCATACAACTGCCAAAATAATGGAAACACTTGAGTAAATGAGGGATACAAAGTACATTTGTGCCATTATTTATATTTTGTTGGTGGCCCACTTATTAGGGCATGAACAAATCACTGCGTGTGGCTTTGCATTTAACAGAAACACACCTCCTTAAAGACCACCGGGTCTGAGAAGGGCACCTCCATCCTGAAGGTCTTCAAGGTGTTGTCCGGGGATCTCTGCTCTTGAACATTGAAGCCCCTGGCGTTGCACTCTGCAACAGTTAGCACCATGGTGGGAAAGGTGATGTTCAGCAGCTCCACATCAAGGTTGAAGGTCCCCAACTCAAGCACAAACACTGCCTGCTCAGGAACTGTGTCTAAGGGCGTGTCTGTTCATTGGCAAACAAAGGAAACCATTTTGAAATGCGGTACAATGGAAGTTGAAAATTGACATTTGTTATTGGGTAAGTCCAGGTATTGCCTCCCCGTTTCAGTCCATTTTCTGTTTTGTGCCTAACGAACAACCCAGGCATCCCAAATTACCATAGGCACTATTTAACTAAACCAGACTCACAGTTGCGAACTTGTGGAGGCCTGGCCATCGGAGGTGTTGTGATAGGGAAGAGGACTTTATAGCTGGTGTTCTCGTGTGCGACCTCCTCGATCCACAGCAACTCAAGCATGGGCTCAATGGTGTAAGTGACAAAGTACTGGTCATCCTGAATATGGCTCTGTAAGGGAGACGAGTGATGCAGTCAGGCTGTAATATACAATTTGAGTGCAAAAACAGGTAAATGTTCCTTATAAGCCAGAATGTTAAATACAATTATTCTACCGCTTGTCTTTGCCGCTCGTAATTTAAGACACAATATCCAAAGGAAAGTATTGGTTACCAGACTTTAGAAAGCTGGTAGGTGTATGGTTGTCAACTTGCATTTCTGGCGGTGTGCATTTTCAAAGCAACTGACACGCAAAGTAAACACTTGCGCAATATGTAAACAGCAGCCGAGTGTTGCTTGCATTCAGTTGACAGTGGCAAAGCTACCGCCTCCCTAAAAAGTCAGGTAAACAATACTTTAGTGTGGATATTTGGTCTGAAATTTCAAGCGGCTAAAGGACAAACTGCAAAGACAAGAGGTAGAGTATGTTTAAGTGTAATTTTATGCAAAATTCTCACAATTTTGCAAACCATTGTATATTAGCCTGGTTAAGCAAACAATTGCTCAATAAGAAACGTTTTACACAAGACAACGTTTCTAGGAGTTTACCCATGAGAGATGGTAAAGGGTTACTGCAAAGCACTGACAACTGCTATACTATAAAGGGCTCTACAAATAAGACTTTGAAATTAAACAGGAACATTTTACTCATCCAATGCTGACCTTGAAGTAGCCGCCAACCGCCCCCCACCCGGAATTTCAACAATAATATGAGCCTCTGTGACTAAACCGAGTAGTTTCTGGCAGCCATTTCCTCAGTGTCCAGCCTCTTAGCGTCAATTCCCATGTACACCTCCAACATGGTGAAGGCATCAGAGGAGAAAAGTGGGTCTATGTGCTTGGGCATGTACCAGGTGATCACTTCTGGAGTAAAGGCCACTGCCTCTGCAGTGACACAAGAAGCCAAGTGCACATCAAAACAGAACATTTTGCAACTGAAAACTGTGCCATTTGGAAAAAGTTCACCAAAACATTTTCCCAACTGAACACTACATGAATGTCTTGTCTGGAGCCAATTAAGAACTGGGCTTATAGGCTCTTAAATTATTTCACACTCAACCTGGTGTTGGACAAACAGCCGTGGCATCTACTCGAGTAACCAGCCACTTCTGCTCAAAGAAGGTTGAGGTTGAGAGCACCCGCATCGGAACCCCAGCTACCTGTTCAGGGGGCAACCACACCAGGGCCGTGTTCAGTAGGACACACCGTATGAACAATATGTTGCAGAGTTCAGGTAGGTCCCACCGTTTCCAATGTTTGCTCTACTAAACATGACCCAGTTCATGGAGGTCAGCTTAATTCTGGAGGTATGTCTCCTCTGCTTATGAGGGCTTTTAACACCAGCCGTGTGGGAGTGTTGGCTATGCATAGCCCTTTCTTTGGACCTCATCCACATTCATGACATTCTTGCTAGGATAAAGACGACTGCTGTCATTTTGTATCCGAAGCAACAGCCTGTCTCAGGAAATGGAAACATGAATTAAACAAAATTGTCAACAAACGCACATTGTTTAGCGCCATCCTGTCATTTTGTAGTGAAATTACACGAAACTGAAATATATAAACCTCAGCTCCCCTCCGGAGTTGTCGCTCCTTGCCTTCGGGCCCCAGTGGGCTGTTGTGGGTGGTTATTGGATGTCTGGAAGAGTCCTGACAGACACCTAGAGAAGAAAGGCCATTATTCCCTATGCATTTTCTCCCCTCCCATACAATAGGAAATCAAGGGCCCAGTTCTCAATCTGTCCCTCGCCTCCTTAAATGCATGAGAATAGGCTTAAAGTTCTCCTATGTGCATTTGAAGACGCGAGTGGAAATGAGAGAGTCAAGACCTCTACGTTGTGTCGCAGAAGAAGAAATGAAACACGGGACAGTTGTAGCTCTAGACAGATCATTTATACAGGCAGTACAACAAGCGGGACTATAAACATGTCCATTGGGGCATGCTCTGCTCACTTGCCTCCATGTAGTTGCGGTCGCACAGAATCTCTCGGGAGGTCCAGGGGGTTGTAGCTACAGGTTTTGCCAACTCTATAAACAGGGTCTTCAGTCATGTGGTTTCCTGGCAGCCTGAACTGCATGACCAAGCTGAACATCTTATCATCCTAAAATGAAGGGGGAAGGGAAAAAAGCCTTCATTATATAGCAAAAAAAAAACATCTGGTGACATTCATGCAAGTTATAGACTGTGGCAAAATGGGCTATATGAATGCAGCTGCCACTGTATTGAAGCCACACTACAGGAGTAGAGCTCAATAGTTCACATCACTGCAGTCTGTATCAGAAAGTTGGCTGGCCCTCTGAAAGCCCTCCATAAACTTCTGCTGTACCTTACGTCATCGTTAACTTAGAGGTAAGAGATACCAGACCAAAGGGTGGCTAACAATGGAGATCCTTTTGATATCCACAGAGTTAATTAAAACTGCGTCAATGTTTCTGGAACCGACTTCGGCAACTCAGGCTTATTGAGAACCTTTTTACTGAAGAATGGGTTCAGTTATTTCATTTTCCCATCTAGTGATGCAAATATTGACTTGTATCTTTGTGTAGACAGGGCTCATCTGTAAAAGAGCCTGGTCTCAGCATGACTCCATGTCAAAGGTAAATAAAATTGCTACAGAATGAGTTGCAAATGCAGTGACACTGAAAGGCAAACTTTCCAGTGAAGTAAAGCAAAAACTACAGTTCTTAAGGTACATGTTTTGGGAAA